>NC_048221.1:29137416-29358379 GCF_002007445.2 Ailuropoda melanoleuca
TTAAATCCAACCCAGTCATGGCTGGCTTCACTGTATTTTTATAGGAAGATATATATTGCTGGGTTGGGAGGAAGGGACATGTCTAGGGAGGGGGAAAGGAATAAATCCCAGTACATGACTTTGTGCTCATAGATTACCTTTCCTAATCACGAGTCAATGCATTTACAGAGGCTGCTGAATCCTGCCATAGAGTAACATTTACACCACCATCCAAACTGGAAACTTGTTTAACTGTTACGAAATATTTCAAACCTACATAGAAGAGGGAATAGAAGAATGTACTTCCATGTGCTTATTACCCAGATTCAATAATTTTCAAAACACACCCAATCTTGTTTCATCTACACCTTCATCCCCAGCCCCTCAAATTATTTTGAAGCTAATCTTCAGACATCACATTGTTTCATCTGTAAGTATCACGTCTTTTTCATCAGTGTTTATCACTCAAAGATAACGGCTATTTTAAGTACAATCACAATACCATGATCAATCTAAGAAACTAACAATTCCTCAAATAGTCAGTCAGGATTCAGATCTCCCTGATTAACCTGTTTTTACATTTGTTTGAATCGGAATCCAAATAAAGTCTAGTACATAATTGATTGATAGGTCTCTCAAATCTCTAAATTTCCCTCTGCCTTTTTTTTTTTTTTAAACCCCCTTTTAATTTATTCATTGAAGGAATAGCCTCGTTTCTCCTATAGTTTCCCATACTCAGGATATGGCTAATGACACTGCTGAGGTATCACTTAGTGTGTTCCTCTGTTCCCTGTAATTCCCATAAATTGACAGGTTGTGTTATGCAACAGGAATCTAATACGAATAATTTTAAATTTTCTAGTAACGACCTTTAAGTTTTAATCTATTTAAGTAATCTCTATACCCAGCTTGGAGCTGAACTCATGACCCCAAGATCAAGCATCCCATGCTCCTCCCAACTGAGCCAGCCACTTTTAATAAAGTTAAACAGATTAAATGAAATGTATTAAAATTAATTTCATATTTCAAATGCAATACTGTTGAAAGTTAGTAAATATTTTATGATTTTTTCCCCCACTAAGCCTTCAAAATTCAGTGTATAGTTTACATTTACAGTGCTTCTCAACTCAGACTTGTCACATTTCAAGTGCTCACCGGCCACTGAGCCTAATGGATACTGCATTAACAGTGCAGATGTAGAGGCCTGCCCAGATTCAGGTTCAGTGTTTTGGGGAGGAGCACTTCGTAAAGCCTCATCGTCTCTCTTTCTGGAATGTTAGCAGTCACTGATGATCATGGCCTAGATGTGTTCATTAAGGGTTGCAAAAAGTGATATTCAAATTCTTCTATTCCTTCTCATTCAGTTGCTGATAATTTATAAGATAAACATCCCCTCATCAATTATTAGGTTACGCTGAAGTACACTTCATAGAGGAAAAAGCATGATGAGTGCTTGATTCTTTCTCTGTACTTAGTTTTCAAAAATAATAGGTTGGTTCTCTAGTATCCTTCAAAAGTGACCAATTAGATGTTGATGCTCTTAAATACATCTGTGATTTGAAAGGTCTCGACCCATCCCAGTGATGCTTAAATTGTCCTATTTTTACCAAGTGGGAGCCTCCATGTTAGCTCCTGAATGCCTTTAACATGATCTTACAGTCTTTGATAGTTTTCTTTCTTTCTGCTGTGATATTTTCCAGGCCATCATTTGCCACTTAGACCTGGAACTGGCCATTGCTCCAAGGAGCCCTGGATCCTTTTGCTGGGAATATATGTTTAGAGCCCTTCATCTGGGCTCTAGGGCTGTTTATTACAACTTTTTTCTAAAGATAAAATTCATCAAGAGCTCATATCAATAATTCCATTTTGATTACATGACTGTAAGACTTTTAACTTAAAATCATCAATCTTTTACGTCTTTTTTCCCCTCAATCCAAAAGTCTCAGTTCCTAAATAATTTTCCAATACTAATGTAACTACTCATTTACTTTATCCCATAATATAGACAGCACTACCAGGAACAATATGATTACTGAGTATGGTTTTCAGTCAGATACTTTTCACAATTCCTTTTGTCCTTGGGGTATATCTCATTACAGATGCTCAGTCAAAATACTGTGTTCTAAGACCACCTGATATACTTTTTCTCTATGTGGTTATGCCACCAACTAGATGGCAGTCAGATTTGTTTCCTTTTGTTTTCAATTTTTAGGGATTGCTTTTTCATTTGATCTATAACTAGAAATTTTTAAGTGGTCTAGTGGCAGATCTATAAGACAAGATAACAAGGTCTGGTCAGGAAGTCTAGCCTCTCTCCTTATCTGCTTTTTTTCCTCTTCTCCCCCCATCCCCCTATCCCCCTGGGTACTTTTTTTTTTACCCCAGTTTTTCACTTATACTCAGGAAACTTTTGACACCTTAGTCATTTATTTATATAATGAATATTTAAGTGTTTAGTACATACCCTGCACTTCGTTAGATTCTCAGATGCTTAAAGGTTGTATAAGACACAGTCCGTACCTTCTGGCAGCGTATAGTCAAACAGAAGGTTCTTAATTGGAAGTAATGGGATATAACCCGCTACAGAAGGCAGAGATTTTTCAGTCAGGCTAAGGAATTCATACTTTATCCTCTGTGTAGTGGGTCTCTATTTTTTTTAATCTATGTAAAGACATATTTAATAATGAATTCCATGTGTGGTTAAAGTAAAATGAAATATAGTCCAAGTACATGTTTGTGGAACAAGTAAGTGTGATAATAAGACCACAGCACTAAGAATGGCAGGGACAGGCTAGAGGAGACATCCTTCAGGAATCATCTATAGACCTTTGAATTTTTAAATGTCAAGGAGTAAGAAGAGTTGAAGGTAGAAGATACAGCATAGGTATCTGGGGGAGTAGAATTCCCCCTATCGTACATTCAGCACACTCAGAAGGAATAAGGGGAAGTTTAGTTTTATTAGGTTGAGAAATAAGGGCTGGGAAGAAAAATCATCTATCCCTCTACAGTAATAGTTGAAGCTAGATAAGAGATAGTCTTGGAGAGAGAAAAAGTAAAAAGAGGAGGACAGATGTCACAAATCTTAGAAAGCCCACACTTAGGATTAAGAAGAGAAAAGGAGCCAGCTAAGGAGAAAGAGAAGTGTAGGAGTCAGAGAGGTAAGCAAAACATCTAAGAAAGTAAAAATCTCACTTATGAAAGAAGTTCTCTAGAGGGGTGATAATCCCTTGTCGACAGGCTGCAGAGATGACAGTCAAGTTACTAACCATAGGCCTGTTTTACCAGGCCGTAGATCCCTGCTCATATCTACTCTTTCACCACAAATCCGCTCTTCTAGGGGAGAGATCCAATATCCTTATTTTCTGCTCTTTAAGAGAAGTGTTTATCATCTTGTCTACAGGTGCTAGTGGCACCCAGATCTACCACCAACAATAAATTTGTAACTGTTCTTATAATGGTTTCAGTGAGGTTGTGAGTCTATTGTTTGATTTATAAAAGTAAGAAATAATTTTCCCAGGACCTTGTAAAATCTCAGCGCAATCACAGAAGAGTTAATCTTCGCTATCTGTTGTAGCATTTGGCATCAAAAGCGCTTTAGTGTGCATCTTGGCCATAAACTTCTGGTAGGGAATAGACGTTGCTAATAGATGGGCTTTTTATCCTTAAATTGATGGTTTTCCCCTTCAAATCACCTTCTTCGAGACAGCAGGTGCATTAATGGTTGTGCAACTTTGGGGAGTCCCTTTAGGGAATTTCCTGTTTTTCCCTTTTACATTTCACACCCATTCCTTGCTCCCGCCACTGCCATCTGCTCGCTCTTTTCTCCTGTTCAGCATTGGATTCTTCACACCCCACTCCCACGTCCTTTTCCATCTCTCTCCGTCTGTCCAACAGCCCTGTACTTAGATTGCTCCAATGCTTGTACGTGGATCAGAGAACTTTCTCTTTTCAATCAACTCACTAAGCTCAAAGGAGAGACAAAATTTACACGGCCTCCAGCCAAGGCCTCTGTGAACTTGACAAACATAAGCAAGCACAAGACAACACAGGTGCCAACTTGGGGAGCATGAAACAGAGCTCAGTGTTTCACGAACAACTTAGAGAGTCCTACATTTCGGGGCCTGTACTTCATCCACATATCAAGGTTACATCTTTACCCAGGTATGCATTAAGTGTAATTACCCCTGCATTTCTACAGCTGTGAGAGAAAATGCACACACCCACAAGTCACACTACAGATTAAAGCACAGGGCTTAAATGTCATCAGCTGAATGATGTACGACCCAGCCATAAAGCTGGCCACCGAGAGTGCCCCAGAATTGAGTCCCAGGAATCTGGAGTACAGTGAAAAGGTTCTTGTTGCAAAGAACCGAAGGACCTCATTGACTTTCTTTTGAATATGTGGAGGATTTGCATAAGTATAAAATTAAAAAATAAATACTGAACAGATGAAATGTGTGACATTAATACACCATTTGCATGATCTGGACTAGAACTCTTCACTTTTAAGGTTAGCTCAGTGTGGGGCTGACTATCTGACTGTTTTTAGTATCTGAGTATATGACCGTTTTATCCATCCGGCTGTTTTTAATGGTTTTAGAGCTAAGTTAGGGTCCTGAGCAGTTTTGGAGGAAAGTCCTTTTTGCAAGAATTATTGGCATTTACTATTTTAAATGAAAACGAAGACCTCCAAATTCTCACCCACCCCACCCCCACTTTTTATTTTACTGGTTTTTTTTTAAAGATTTTATTGATTTGGGAGACAGATAGTGACAGAGATAGCGAGAGAGAGCACAAGCAGGGAAGAGAGGGAGAAGCAGGCTCCCTGCTTAGCAAGGAGCCCGATGTGGGGCTCGATCCCAGGACTCTGGGATCATGACCTGAGCGGAAGGCAGACACTTAACTGCCCGAGCCACACAGGTGCCCTCCCCTTTTATTTTAAAATAAGAAACGCTGCTTTCTCTATTTGAAACTGGTTAATTAATGATCAGTCCTCCTATTTCAATGCCCTTCCTTCAGTTCAGACTGTATATCCAGAGAAGAGTTGAGATTTAGGATACAGACATTGCTATTACAGGTGCCATTTGTATGTGTTATGTCAATACATTTTGTTTCTAAAACGCTGATACCTATTATAGGATATAGAAGCAGCAGAAAAGTCTCTACAGACCAGGATTCACCCAATTCCATCACCAGAGGTGGTTTCTCTTGAGGTGAGAACCTTACAGAACAAATGTATAGGAAGAGACCCCATTCTGTTAGTAGTGTATTATAAATTACCTGTGGTTATATGTGTGTGTTTCCCAGATGTATTTACTCAGTAGAAGACGTGTCTGATTGATCCTTACATATCCACAGTGCTATGCTTTGTACACAGTAGGTAGTTGATGAGTTTCTTGATTTTTAAAAATTTATCAAGTGAAAATTTTATAAAGATCCTGTATCTTTTCATCTAGAAACACCTATCCTGTTAAACCATAACAGACAGTAGACAGTATGCACTAAATCTTAAGGTGCCAGCATGCTTAACCAAAGGGCCGTTCCTGTTGGCTAATGTTAGCAGTTCAGTCCCTTCACCAAATTTCAACCATAGCTACTTAAATGCATATTATCATGCAGTATAGTGTGGCTTTTGTCTGTTTTATTTTGCTCAGTTCAAGAACAGATTGGGAAGACTGCTGGCAAAAATAAACCCTATTTGGTATATGAATATATCTGTGATGAAAGGAAATTTACTACATATAGAATAGTTTCATTTTATATTCTTAATGACCTTTTTCAAATACAGTTTTGCTTGCTGCCTAAGCAGGGATGTGAATAGACTCCAAATTGAAGGCTGAGAATTTGCCCTTCAATGTTCTGTGTCATCTAGAGTAATAAGAAAAGGCAGTGATCAAGAATAGAAAGAACTGTGGTACAAAGTTGTGCCTTGGGCATGTCTTTACTTTGTTGAATTCTCCAATACCTTACTCTGGCCTATAAGGGGCCCACACAATAGGGGTTAATCCAGCCGTGAATGGTGGAGAAACTTCCAGCCACAGGCCTTGGCTGGTACTTTTCTTAGCTGGTCTTGCACAGCAGGATGACCTCGATTTTAAGTGTGTCAGGCTACTTCTCAGACCACATGCACAGAGGGATAGATATGTAGAACCACTCACAATTTCAACTTTCAGAACTCCTGTTCCTTCTTAATGTGCAGAGTGAATCATTATGTGTTCGCAATGCTATGTAATTCTTTGGCAGAATTCCCCAAAATGAGATTGATAGTGATGATCCAATCTCAGATGCCCTCCTATGGTACACAGCTTTGGGCAGTTTACTTTTCTTTGGCCTCTTTAGGGCAGTCACCCAAAAAAACCATCAGAGTTTGTAGATATTACATGGTGATCTTGTGTGAGCTTTTATAGCTTGTAGACTTTATATAGTCAGGCCAATAATACAGTGTCTCAACTTCCAAGTTACTGGAATTAAACATCGTTACGTGATATTGGTATTATTTTCTCAGTATACAAAAAAAGAAAAAAAAACCTCTGGGAAGAAATTACAGTTTACCATATCGAGTGCTCTTCTAAAAGACAGAGTGGATGCATATTTTAAGTGTTTTTTCCCATACAATTAAGGAGTCAATTTACCTGAGTCCTGTACTATGACATACTAGTTATGTTTCAGTTCCTGATCTCATCCCAGGTAAAATCTTTTTATGTCAGTTATAAAGCAGTTGTTCATGTCTAATCATTTCGTTGTAATAATGTTAGTATGGGTAATCATTTGGTATGGGATGTGGAAGGGTAAACAAAAACATTTAACGATTGTAGCCATAATGATACCACTGGTAATAATCACACGGTTGGCCACCAGAGGGCGTGTAAAATCACAATAAAATCCCAAAACCTGTAATTCTGCCAGGCTCTGGTTTTACTGAGAAATTTGAAAATTAACACTAGTAAGTAGCCAGATTTCTTTCTAAAATTAACATAAAATATTCTGTAGAGGAAGTGCATTCTACGTATATGTGTGTATGTGTGTGTGTGTACACGCACACACACACTTCAGTGAATAAACATTTAGACTATTATGAAGAGCCAAGTTCAATTGCTTGATATGCTTTTTTACTTTTGGATGTTGTTTTTTTTCCAGACTCTTTACTGGGCATCAGTAGAAGAATATATTCCCAAATGGGAACAGTTTCTTTTAGGAAGAGCACCATATCCTATCGGTGTTGAAAATGAAAATGAAGCAGAAAATACCGTTCAGAATGAAGCACAGTGATAAACTTCTTCACGTACTCTTTTCAAAAAAAACCTGTTTAGTACAGCTGAACGTTAAAGAATATGCAGGGTCATTTCGGGCACCTTAGGAATCAAATATGTTCGTATTGTCCATTACCTCCTCGATGATGTGAAGATAGGAGAATCTGCTGACAAGTCTGAGGTTCTATCACTTTGAGACCTACCATTACTTCAGAGGCATGAATTTGCTTTCTGCCAAACCCATGTAAGTGTTACGGGCTAATATTGAAAGGTGGACTGTTCATTAAGTAAGTCACTAAATAAGTGTTATGTGTGTCTTTTTTTTTAATCATTTATGGTCATTCTCATCTGAACAGTGAATACTGGTGGTCCTGATTTTACATTTTCTAGAATTGTTTTGGTTATTTTATTATGGGGATCAGGGTCAGCACAGGATCCAAGTGGTTGTTGGCCATTACAGTTTCTTTAAACAAATGGAAAAAACAGAGGCACTTAACTACTTCAGTATAGTATTTCTTAGACAGTGGATTCATAGGATTTTGTCCCTCATAGATAATCAAACCTCTGAAGGTTCTGGAGGAAACAACTAAACTACAAAGCATTTGAGAAGTGGCCAGTTTCGGGGGGGCTCAGACTTGGTTCTGAAAAAGGCCACCTATTAGAGCTGAGAATGGTTATTGGATTTTGACTTGGTTATTTAAGGACTACCAACCCTGTGAATGCAAGTAACTCCTCTCATCTTTTCATCTTTAAACTTGCCCTTCCCTCTCCTTTCTGTTTTCATTACTTCTGAAACAACTGTCAGAAAGCTTTGCGGTTCCTCGGCCCTCCACTGCTGGAGCACTCAAAAAAATTTTTTTAAATTTTTCTGATTATAGAGGCAGCTCCTGCTACTAAGGGAGTCCATGCTCATTGCAATTCAACAGTTTAAAATTTTCAAACTGGTGTGTGTTTTTACATGAAGACAGTAGGACCAGCTTTAAAAAAAAAAACAAAAAAACTATTGAAACGTCCATTGTGCTGTTAAGTTCCTTTAAACTACCATCTTGGAAATACCCTGTTGAGTGGGTGTTGGTGTGGGTAACAATAACGTTGTTTTCATAATACGCGCTGGCAGATTAGCACACTTCTCTACAGTGTTAACAGTTGTAATTAAGGAATAAACAGCACAGAGTGTCAGTCCGATGACAATTTCATCTATAGTGTCACAATACAAAATGTCACAAAATATTAGAACTGTTATATAACTATAAAAAGTATCGGCTTAAAAGCTGAAAGCCTTTAAAAAAAAAAAAAAAAACAGAGAAAGGAAGAAAAAAGAAAACTGGCATAGAGACCAGAACAATTTATACCTTCTCAAGAATGTTCTGACATGAAAATAAATTGATAATTTTTTTTTCCTGTTACATCACAGTTTGGTTTCTAGCCATCCAGTTGATTTAGCAGGAGAATACAGGGTTTTTTAGCAGCTTTGAATTGGTAAACAGATTTAGATGGAGTAGAAAGGAACATGAGGAAGTTTTTTTTTTTTTTAACATCCAATCTTTCCCAGCATATGCACATAAGAAGGTGAATGAAGTGATGTGAAACTTATTTCTCTTTAGTCAAGTGAAAAAAAAAGGCTAAACATTTGTTGAGATGGTAAAATATTGTGTCAAGCAAGTAGGCGCATTCCAAAATTAAACAGTGGTTGATACGTTAACATCCTCAAATATTTGAGTGCACACTTCCTTTGAGTTCTGTAAATTAAATCACCAGTAGATTAGATTAAAATACAAAATGAATAGCAATTTAACCATCTCAGAAAAGGTTGTTTTTTTCTCCCCTAAATTGACTAACTTGCTAAATAGTTTCTAAAACGAGCATACATTTAATATACCCTGGGTTATGACTTAGGGCAGAAGGGATGTCACTTCTAGGTTTTAGCTGTACTCTTTCCCCCATTACTAGTGAATACCTCAAAAACTCCCACAGATGACTTTATTCCTGGCCCCCACAGAGCTTTCCCCCCCTTCCCTCCTTGTAGACTGTAACAGATTGCACCACATGGTGTATGTTTAAAAAAATTTTCCATAGGGACCTAGATACCCCATTAAAGGGCTTTATATTCCTCATGGCAGATTAGCTTTACATAGAAATTTCCAACTATTGTTTTCTGTAAGGAGGGAAGAAATACCGTATTTAATGTATATTTTGTACTGCTCTTAGTAGGAATCATGCAAGGAAAAAGAAAGGTCATCTGCTCATACTACCCGCACTCCCCTACCCCCCGCCAGTTCAGTGCCTTTACCATACGCTACACTGTACCTCCTATTCATGAAAACTACGAATTTGTGGTTTTTGGTTTTTTTATAATAGCAAGATTTTCAAAATAAAGATCGTTTCAAGATTTTCTTTGCACAGCCTTTCTTGGATTATTGCAAATGCGTAAATACTCAAAGCTCATTTTATGCTGGAACACTTTTAGTATATGAAATTATTAAACCATAAAACACCGAGGTCAGAAGGAGCTGCAGTTTTTCTCCAAACTTCAAAAAAATAAATTTTACTAGGGAAAAGCCCAATACTCTAGGAACCGGACATCTGGTCTTTCCTGGGCATTGGGAGCAGTGTGAATGAAAACGAGGTCAAATGGACAGTTTTTCCTCTGCATTACATACAAGGTGTTTTCACTTGTCAACTGAAGACTTAGAGGGCTGTAATAATGTTTACCTTTCTTCACAATTTGGTCTTCTCTGCCTCATCCCCTTTGCCATTAGGAAGAAAAAAAAAAGATGGATATATGATTGTATGTATTTTTGAATCAAAATTAAACTTACTTGGAGATTATTTTGTCACTTCTAAGATAACTGGAGACAAGCCTGGGGGTGGGGGATGGGGGTTTGAAAAACCAGGGTTTGTAATCACAAGAATAAGGCCCTGCCAGGTAGGTTTTAGAGTATAACATCTGATGCACAAGGCCATGAATTTGGCTTATCCACAAAATATATTCCTTCCTTTTCCTTCCTTATTGTTAGCCTTTTTCTCTAAACCAATTCATATTTTTCAAAAAAGACTTAAAAAAAAAAAACTTAAAAAAAAAAAAAAGTTTTAAATCTTTCTAAAGAGTTTCCACCCTCCCTGTTTCTAGAATTGCCCAAAGCTACATGGCTTAAAAAACACTCTTCATTTCAACAGTCTGCTTGACCTCTTCCACTTTAATTAGGATTCGAAGATATTTTTTAAGAGTTCCTGACTAAAAATTTACTCTTCACAGAAGGTACTAAATAGATAGGGAGTTCCAACATAAGGAAAAAAAAAAAAAAAAGGAAGGGAGAAAGAAAGAGAAAGCAAGCAAGCTGTGGAAAATATGGAGAAGGGGAAGATAAATTACCTCGAGAAAGCTTTAAGTTGAAGAAGTCCCCTCCCCAACTTATCTTGGTGTTTTTATTTGTTTCTCTTATAATTTAGAAGTTAATCTGTCTCCATAGGAAATTTAATTCCCTATTGCTAATAAAAGAACGTTTTGAGTTTTCTGGGACAAACATAGGGACGTGTCAAACTTCAGCAATTAAGGAGAGGATTGATATGTGAATTTGACACCTGGCATTGAGATGTCCTTTTCTAACTGGATCTGAGATTATATCCTTACTAAAATCCAAGACAAGGAAAAGGACTCCAACAAAGACAGAGACTAAAAAAACACTTCCGGACATCATCTTACCTCTCAGAGTCAAGTTTCCTTGCTTAACAAGAGAAAAAGGACCAGGTTCCCTACTCTACAGTAATGTCGCAAAGTTCCTGCTATTTTAAAAACTCTAATTTGTATCTCAAAGACAGAGACTGAGAGTCTGCTAAAGCAGTATCTAGACTGACTAGTACAAATCAATAAATAGTAGCATTGAACTGAAACAATGGAGTGTTCTCATTTAAGAAAGGGATGGTTTAGTTTGTTTCTGTGTTTTTGGTGATAGTTGGATCATTTAACCTCCACTGTTACGGTCAAACGATTTTTTATTATTCCCTCCTAAATCTGGGTTATCAACATACACGCGTCTCTGATGTTCTGCATGCTATCACTTTGGAGACACTACAGTCAAATTAGAGGGGACAGAACTCCATGTATACAATTTGCCCAATCCATCTCTATCTTCTTTCCTCTCCCAATACAACATAATCCTTTTTCGTACCTTGTTTCCAACCATTTATAAGGTCTGTAACAGACATTTTGTACTAGAATGCTCTACCCCAGGAAAACCAATAATACTGAGATGTACAAAAGAAGCAAAATATAGAGCCTTTTAAAATGCTATCCAGGAAAACATAAAGCTAGGTAACATTTAAGCACCATTCATTCATGCATTCAACAGCTCTGACTGCCCACTGTGTAGCAGGCACAGTTTTATGCACCAGAGATACAGCGGGACCCAAAACTGCCCCACAAATCCATGTCCTGGAATTTACATTCTGGAGGAGGTGGTGGATAGAGAGGGTTGAAGGTAGGTTAAAACAAACGAACAAGTAATACATAATATATTAGGTGGTGATAAGATCTAATATAGTATGAATATCTAAAATAACTTCTCAATGCAAGAAAACAAAGCAGATTTCATAGTTTCTTAGAAAATATGGCTAGAAGACTTTTCCCCCCCATTCAAAGATCTTGAGTTGGGGTTTTCCAATGAAGCAACGTTTTCACTGCTACTAATCTGGACATTGTCTAAGCTTAATGGATAGATTTGTAATAAAGTATGAAATCCTCACTACTTCAGTAGATAATTTGTTACATGAGTGTTCACAGCAGCATTATTCACAATAGCCCAAAAATGGACAGAACCCAATGCACACTACTGGTTTAATGAATCAACAAAATATGGTATACAAAGGAAAGTGGGGGTAGCTATACTTCCATCAGACAAAATAGACATGCTGCCAAAAATAGTACTAAGAGACAAAAAGGTCATTATATAATAAAGGGGTCAATTCATCAAGAAAAATGTATCATAAATATATATACGCACCCAACATTAGAGCACCTACAAATATTAAGCACATAATAATCGATCTGAAGAGAAACAGACAACAATACAATAATAATAGGAACTTCAACACTCCACTTTCCCTAATAGACAGATCATCTAGGCAGAAAATTAGCAAGGAAACCTTGATCCTGCATCATATATTAGACCAAACAGACCTAACAGATATTTGTAGAACATTCTAGCCAACAGCAGCAGAATACACATTCTTCTCAAGTGCACATTAACCATCCTCCAGGATAGATCATAGGATAGGCCACAAAACAAGTCTTAACAAATTTAAGAAGACTGAAATCACATCAAGCATCTTTCCTGACCACAATGGGACAAAACTAGGAATCAGTAAGAAAAAGCTGGAAAATTTACAATCACATGGAAACTAAACAACACACTCCTGGACAGTCAGTCTGCCAAAGGAGAAATCAAAGGGGAAATTTAAAAAATCTCAAAACAATGAAAACAGAAATATAACACAGCCAAACCTATGGGAGAGGAAGAAGCAGGCTTCCTGGTGAGCAGGGATCCCGGAACGCTGGGACCACGCCCTGAGCCGAAGGCAGACGCTTAACCGCTGTGCCACCCAGGCGCCCCCAGATGTAAAAATTCTTAACAAAATATTAGCAAACCAAATGAACAGCACATTAAAATTATCACACATTAAGAGCAAATGAAATTATCCCTGGGCTGAAAGGATGGTTCAACACACACGAATCAACAAACGTGATACACCATATTAACAGAATGAAAGATAAAACGTATTATCAACTCACTAAATGCAGAAAAAGCATTTTGCAAAAATAAAACATCCTTTCAAGATGAAAACGCTCAACAAACTGGGTATAGAAGAACATACTCAACATAATAAAGGCAATATACAACAAACCCACAGCTAACATCATACTTGATGACAAAGATTAAAAGCTTTTCCTCTAAGAACAGGAACAAGACAAGTATGTCCGCTCTCACAAATCCTAGCTAGGTCAAGTTGGCAAGAGAACGAAATAGAAGGCATCAAAATTGGAAAAGAAGTAGTAAAAGTGTCGGGGTGCCTGGGTGGCTCAGTCGTTAAGCATCCGCCTTCAGCTCAGGTCATGATCCCAGCGTTCCGGGATCCCTGCTCACCAGGAAGCCTGCTTCTTCCTCTCTTACTCCCCCTGCTTGCGTTCCCTCTCTCACTGCCTCTCTCTGTCAAATAAATAAAATCTTAAAAAAGAGAGAGAGAGAGAGAGAGAAAATCCTAAAGACTCAACCAAAAAACTGTTGGAACTAATCAACAAATTCAGGGAAGTTACAGGGTATTAAATTGACATACAGAAATCAGGCACATTTCTACACAGTAACAATGACATCTGAAAAATAAAGAAAATTAACCCATTCACAATAGCATCAAAAATAATCAAACAGGAATAAACTTAACCAAAGAAGCAAAAGATCTGAACAATAAAAATTGCAAGACACTGATGGAAGAAATTGAAGTTACAAAAAATGGACTTCATGTTCATGGTTTGGAAGAACTAATATTGTTAAAATGTCCAAAGTATCCCAAGCCATCTACAGATTCAAAGCAATTTCTATCAAAATTCTAATGTCATTTTCTCAAGAACTAGAATAAACAACACTAAAATAGCTGAAGCAATCCTAAGAAAGAACAAAGCCAGAGAAGTGTCACACATCCTGATTTCAGACTATACTACAAACCTATAGTAATTAAAACAGTATGGCATTGGCCTAAAACAGACATATTGACCAACAAAACAGAACTGACAGCCCAGAAATAAAACCCCCAATTTACGGTCAACTAATATTTGACAATGGAGCCAAGAAAACTCAATAGGGAAAAGATAGTCTCTTCAACAAATGGTGCTGGGAAAACTGAATAATCATATTCAGGGAAATGAAATCGGATTTTGATAGCACACCACTCAGAAAAATTTACTCAAAATGGATGAAAGGCTTAAATTTATGATCAGACATGGTAAAACTCTTAGATTAACACACAGAAAAAGCTAGCATCTTGGCCACAGTTTTTTTAGATAGAACACCAAAAGCAAAAATCAACAAGTTAGGACTACATCAAACTAAAAAGCTTCTGCACAGCAAAAGAAATGACCAACAAAATGAAAAGGCAACACACAGAAGGGAAGAAAATATTTGCAAACCATGTACTGGTTAAGGGGTTAAACTCCAAAATACATAAAGAATTCATGGGGCGCCTGGGTGGCACAGCGGTTGAGCATCTGCCTTCGGCTCAGGGCGTGATCCCAGCGTTATGGGATCGAGCCCCACATCAGGGCTCCTCCGCTATGCCTGCTTCTTCCTCTCCCACTCCCCCTGCTTGTGTTCCCTCTCTCGCTGGCTGCCTCTATCTTTGTCGAATAAATAAACAAAATCTTTAAAAAAAAAAAAAGAATTCATACAACTGAATAACAACAACACAGCAATCTGACTTAACAACAGGCAGAGAAATTGAATAGACATTTTCCCAAAGAAGACATCCGTATGGCCAACAGGTGCATGAAAAGGTGCTTAACATCAGTAATCAAAAGGCAAATGCAAATCAAACCCACTGCAAGGTATTAACCTCGCACCTGTTAGGCTATCGTTAAGAAGACAAGCAATAACAAGTGTTGGAGAGGGTGTGAAGAAAAGGGAGCCCTTGTACACTGTTTATGGGAATGTAAGGTGGTTCAGCCGCTATGGAAAACAGTAAGGAGTTCCCGTCCAGCAATCCCACTTCTGAGTATATAGCTAAAATAATTGGAAAAAGATTATCAAAAAGATTTCTGCACGCCCATGTTCACTGCAGCGTTATTCACAATAGCCAAGACATTCAAACAACCCAAGTGTCCATCAACAGATGAATGGATCATGAAAATGTGTATATATATTCATACACACACGTATACAAATGTACATATGTATATATATGAATATATTCACACATACAATTAAATAACTCTTCAGCCCTAAGAAAGAAGGAAATCCTTTCATTTGTGACAACGTGGATAGACTTTGAGGGCATTATGTTTAGTGAGATAAGCCAAAGACAAACATATGATACCATGTCGGAAAAAAGCCAAGCTCCTAGAAATAGTAGAACAGTAGTTACCAGGGTCTGGGGCACGAGGTGGGGAGTGGGAGATATTGTTAAAGACTGCAAACTTCAACTGAAAGGTAAGGTCTGGGGATCTAACACACAGCATAGTGATTATAGTCAACAATACTGTATTACACGCTTCAAAACTGCTAGGAGACTACATCTTAAATGTTCTCACAGAAAAAGAAATTGTGATTATGTGAAGTGATAGAGGTTATTACTACAGCTATGGTGGTAATTATATTACACTATATAAATATATCAGAGCAACAGAGGATACATATTAAACTTACAAAAAGTTATATGTCAATTTTACCTCAATAAAAAAAATGAGGTATATGCAAACAATGAAATCTTATCCAGCCCTTAAAAAGGAAACTCTGACACGTGCTGCAACACAGATGAACCTTGAAGACATTGTGCTAACTGGATTAATCCAGACAGAAAAGGACAAGTATTTCTGATTCCACTTATAGGAGGCACGTGGAGTAATCAAATTCACAGAGACATAGAGTAGAATGGTGGCTGCTAGGGGCTAGGGAGTTAGAGTTAATGAGCAGAGTTTCAGTTTGGGAAGGTAAGTTCCAGAGATGGATGGTGATGACGGTTTTACAACAATGTAGATGTGCTTAATGCCACCGAAATTTACACTTAACAAAGGTTAAAATGGCCTATTTCATGTTATGCATATGTTGCCACAATTTACAAATTCCTCACTAAACATACCCTGAGAACTTCCATAATTTCACTTCAATCTCGTTATGTGTGACAACCAAGTATATAGAAGCAGGTTCATTCCTCCCAGAAAACGTCTCCATCAAGAGTTACTGCATTATACCCCATGTATTCCAATTCATGGGACCGCCGGTGTTTTGAAATGTTGGTATTCCAGATCGGTTAATACCTATCAAACTCCTTACAGACAAGTTTCTAGTCCCAGGTCTGTACTGCCACTCCATTTCCTCAGGGAGTTGAAATAAACCAATGTTTCTATGATGGTGGAAGTGCACTATGTCTGCACTGTCTAAATACGGCGGCTACTAGCCTCTGTGGCTACTGAGCACTTAAAATGGAGCTGGCTTAACTGAGAAACTTAATTTGTACCTAATTTCAATTGCTGGAAAAACTAAGTATGTTTAGAACAAGCTGGGTATGGGAATGTACTCTTTCAACTAAGTCTTATGAAATCTAAATAGAGATCAAGTATTTCCATATCTTCCAAATGGAGATATGCTATAAGGATAAAATATACATTGGATTTTAAAGACAGTATGAACAAAGAACGTAGCTTCTTAGTTTCTCTATTGATCATATATTGAAATGGTATTTCTAATATATTGGATTAAATATATTATTAAAATTAATTTCACTTGTTTCTACTTTTTCTAAAGTAGCTACTAGAAAATTCTAATTGCATATGAAACTTGTGCTCTATTTTACTGAGCAGCTTTAAACTAGACAATTTCCAAGAGCATGAGCAACTCCCAGCATCAGAAACTTTATAAGCATTTACTCTAGATTATTTATTTGAGAGAGCACTTGAGAGGAGGAGGGGCAGAGAGAGAAGCAGACTCCCTGCTGAGTGGGGAGCCTGAGGCCAGGGTGGATCCCAGGACCCTGAGATCTTGACCTGAGCCAAAGTCAGAGGCTTAACCAGCTTCTGAGCTGCCCAGGAGCCCCTACAAGCATTTTTAAAAATCCACTCTCATATTTAACAACAAAGACTATAATTATTGAATTTGAGGGAAATTTTAAGGTTAAGTAGTTAACTGACATTTTCATATTTCACTTCCAACAGAATACTTCAGAAGTTAAGTGAAAGTTTACAAGAGCCAAGTAGAATATTGTTTTGTCCTCAGAGTTGTACAAAGGTGTATGTTCATTTAAAAATCCCAAGTCCAAACACAATGGTAGGAGATATTAAGTGCTCAATAAATAGTTTTCGATGAATATTAAAACTAGGACTTGCATTTTGACCAAACTCTTAATTAAAGCACACTTGATGAGAACATTAATTAAAGATGAAACAGCATCAGGCCGCTAGCCAGATGAAACAAAACTTGGCATTGGTTTTCTTACAGTACAAGATAAAAAGAAGTTGGATACTGAAATCAAAGGTTTGTTTTTCCTCAGAGGACCCTGCTAATCACTGGTGGCAATGTTAATACTTGGTGATAACAAAGCATGTTTTATGGGAAAAGTACATTACAGACAAATACTATTAATCATCAAATTATAGACGGCGAAATGGAAGCAGTGTGACATTAGTGACTGTCAAAGTCACATCAGGGGATCCACTCTTACACCTGGGCACTCAAGCATTCTTAGTTTCTGCTTCTCCCCTGCTTCCAGGGCCACACCAACAGGTTCTCCAGAGGAACCAGAGAGAAGCAATTACCCGTTAAAATTAGGTTGAGAGGAAACACTGCTTTCACAAAGCGTGTATTTTAACTTCATAAACTTAATAGGTTGAGTCCAAAATGGAATTAAAATCATTGTCACTCACTGGTAAAGGCTCTGAGCAGACCTTTGTATTAACCTTCATTCAAAATTAACTTTAAACACAGACACACACACACACACACACCCCAGGTCCTTGAACTGCTGTGCTCTTACTGGCAATAACCATGTCACGAGAAATTATGCTATTTCTGCATCAATTAGGTAGTTGTTTGCTCATCTAATAGAATTTATTTTCTTTATTGACTCTCCTACGTCAAATTCAGTCTCCCCTGTAACCACAGCAAAGCTTCCATCTACCTCACTCTCCCTTTTAGAATTGAACCAGAAGTCAGGGAAAATTCCACAAATATTTGTTCCTGACCTGGAAGGGACCAGGGATTAGGAGATAAACAATGCAGCTGCCTCCGAGCCTCTTGTCTTTGGGTCGTCAGCCATACACACAGGTTAAGTAGAGTGTTGTAGAAAGAGCAACATAGGACATCTGCCTGGGAGAGGCAGGGACAGTGTAGAAGGTAGGGAGGCTCGGACAGAGAAGAAACCAGTGCTACATTGAAGTATATCTGCTAGAAGAGTAGAAATCAGCCAAGAGACTTCCAACTTCAAGATCCCAGAGACACAATACTGACAGTTCTCTGGCTCTAGCAGTATATAAGTGTGCGCCCCTCATTCATACAAGTCACTTCCTCACCTCCGATTTGCTTCCAACTCTCTCCACGGACACTGCTCCAGCTAGGGTCACCCACACATCTATCACAGTATGTCCAATGTTTGCTCTAAGCATGCATCTTCCTCAAGCCTTTGGCAGCATCTGACACAATGAGGCACTCCCTCACTCTTGAAATGGGTCTTCACTTCGTTTCCAGAACCCCAACAATTTCTGCCTGCTGGCTCCTCTTCCTAGTCTCTGACTCAACATTGGGTGGCCTTCGGCTCAATCTTTCACACTATTCCTGTTTCCAGCTATTCTCTCATTGATATCAAGTGGTCCATGGTGTTAAATATGGCCCCCCAAAGGGCATGACTCCCAAATATATATTCTCAGTTCTGATTTTTCCCTTGAGCTGAATGCCCACTCAATACTTGGATATCTACCAAGCACCTCAAATTTAACACGTCCAAAATGGAACCCTGGGTTTCTTCCCTTCAAGCCTACTCTGCCCAGTCTCCTCCATCTTTGTAAAGGCCATCACTACCCCTCCAGTAGCGCAGGTCAAAATCTTGGCATCACCCAACTCTTCCCCCACCTACCATACATATAATCCACCAACAAGTCATTCTGGCTTCACCTGCACCTGCACCTGTTCCTCACCACCTCAATCATCACAATCCCGGATACCCTTGCCTGGACTATAGCAATACCCACTTGACACTTGTCCTTCTTTTCACCAGAAGCAACTAGAATAACTCAAATGATACTCTTCTCCCCACAAACCTCCAAGGCTTCTCATTACCCTGGAAATAAAATAAAGAATCTTTATCATGGCCTCCAAGGTCCTTCATGATCTGGACCCCGGCCACCTCTTCAACATCAGTTCCTAACACTCTGCCCCTTGACCTCTGAGTTCCGGCTACACCAATTTTCTTCCCATTCCTCCCTCTTACCTCAGTGATTTCGCACTTGCTAAGGCATCTCTTTGGAAGGCTCTTCTCACCCTCATTCCATTCAGGTCTCTGGCTCACACGACTTCCCCGACCACCTTCTCTAAAATAACACACTCCCTCATGCCTCATAACTTCTCTCATCTGACTTGAGTGGTCTTCATAATAACGTGACACTGTACTATGTACCATTTATTGTTGTGTTGTCTATTTCCCTCACAGAAATGCAAGCTCCGTGATGGCAGACAGTCCATCTTGTCACCACATCATCAGCCCCTATCATGGTGCCTGGCACCTACCAGGCACTTGATGAATATGTTTTGAATTAAAAGAGAAAGAAGTTAATACCGATATAGCCCTGCTCAAAAACAGGAGGAAATCCCAGCAGAGAGTCCCAAACCGTGAGAGCAGAGGAGCCACAGCCATGAACCAGGACCCAAACAAGAAGCAACCAGAGAGGGTAGCCAGAATCAAGACAGTCACAGAAAAGGAAATGACAAGAGCCAAGCAAGGTAAGAAACAATGTTAAATCTCAACAACAGTGAAATCAGGGAGAAATAATCAGGAAATATCAATGAGAATCAGGAAATCAGGAAGAAAAAAGTAACAAAGTTTAATATCATTAAGTGTTGGTAAATAGAAGGGGAAAATGTCCTATTGTATGCTGCTGGGGAGAGCGTAAGTTGGGGCAGCCACGTTGCAGGGCAATTTCACACTATCTATAAACCCCCATAATTCCCATGGGGAATTCCCTGTGGCCCAACGTTTCCATTTATATTCTAGAGAAACATTCACACAATGATGCATATAAAAGAATACCTAGTTTGTAGTACTAAAAAAATTAGGAACAATGTGCATATCCTCAGTAGAGAAATGGATAAAAACCCCACTATCTTTTCATACAATGGAATAATACACACTAGTTAACCAGCAAGAGATAAATCTACATGTAATAATATGTACTCCTCTCAGAGACACACTCTAAGTGAAACAGGCAAAATGCAGAATTATTCAATATACCATTTTTATTAAAACTTTGAGCACATAGGGATGCCTAGGTGGCTCAGTTGGTTAAATATCGGCCTTCAGATCAGGTCATGATCTCAGGGTTCTGGGATTGAGGCCCAAGTCGGGCTCCCTGCTCAGTGGGGAGTGTGCTTCTCCTTCTCCCTTTGCTCTTCACCCCCACTTGTCCTCTCTCTCTCTCTCCCCCCCTCTCTCAAATAAGTAAAATCTTTAAAAAAAAAAAAAAAAGGAGCACACAGAGTTACTACTATAGGCCTTACAAGGAGGCATTGTGCATGTGTATGCTGGCGGGCACAGAAGCAAGTCAACTGTCAAAGGTGACCATATCTTTATAGGTAACACTTTAATATTTCACAGGGAATTCATGTGAAAATGTATTTTAAAGTATAAGGAAATTGACAGAGAGAACTAGGTGATAGGGTTGGTGTTCAGAACAGAGCTAACAGCAGGAAAGCATGAAAGAGGCGTATCTGAAGAACAAATAGGTCTGTATTGTTGGAGCATTAAGACGGAAGCAACAAGTGGCAGAAATGGAGACTAGAAAGGCCGCCTGGAGCAAACTGAACAGTCCTGCCGGCCGGACTAAGCCTCATGGACTTTAGTCAATGATTCTACACCATTCACTCATGTCTCTAACATTAATCATAGCTTTGAGAACAACGGGAAAGTTCTCAATAGCCAAGATTGACCTTACACATTTTTAAATGTATCTGAAATCATTACATTCTTGTAATGCCTTGAAAAAGAGTCCTTATCTATAAACCCCTCTCCTAATTTATAAAACAAGAATCACTAATCTCCTAATTTATAAAAGTTGTCCAGCTATTATCATTATATTAGCTTAGACATTTAAAACAACAACAACAACAACACAGACTGACTTTGGCACCTAATAAATTGCCCATGTCCCACTTCTTTGAAACTCCAGGAAAACTCTTAAGTTGAAAAAAAGACATAGGATGCTTAATTATAAAGATGTTTTCAGCCTGAATATTTAACTGCTTTATGGTAAAAGCATTTAGTTCATCAGTCAGCACATCATTCATTCATCAAATTTCTGTTGAGTTCAACTGTTTTAGGTATTAAGGCTACAAGAAGAAGCAAGGAAAGTCCCTACTTTTGTGAAGCTCACAGACGAGGCAAGTAAGGAGATATTAGATGAATCGTTCCAACAGAGAAATGTAAAATTATAACACTAATAAGTTCTAGAAAGGAGTGGCCCATGGTGGTTTAAGCACATACTAGTGGAATATGACTTAAGAAGGTCAGAGAAGGCTTTGCTAGGAAAGGGGAGATGGAGATTTAAAGGAAGAAGAGAAAAAACAGGAGAAGCAGTAATGGGTAAAGAAGTTAATTCTTCTTAAGAAATGAAACCGCATATGCAAAGGTCCTGTGGCTGGAAAAGTAGAATGCAGATATTTCAGTGGACCTTGAGAACATGGTTGCTGAGAAAAATTTGTTTCATACTATTCCCTAATTTGTCAACCTGAAGAAAGATGGACCTTAAATATATCACTTCCTTAAACATTGCCATATTATCCTACATAATGTCTTTTTTAGTAGAGAACAGGGTTCTAAATCCACTATTTGCTTGAGGAGAGACTCTTAAACCTAAGGTTGCATTTCCTCAATCTGTATTATGTAATAAAGTACCACAAAGAGTCAAATCAATAACCTCTTTAGAACAAATGGCTTGTGTATTCATAAAGTAAGAAAACTCATACTTCAGCTGGGAAAACAACAAAAACAACAAAACAGCACTGTTGTAGCTCTGCTTAGAGGAAACAAGCAATTGCTTGCTGAAATTTTTACCTTTTGGGATCCTTAAGCATCTACAGAAACTTCCTGTTTACAAGAAGAAAAGTTTGTTCCTAAGTCTCCAACAAAACTTGCCAATGTTCTCAGCAATGACTTCCCAGAATATTAATTATAACCTATATTAAGAAATATATTTTACTTGGGGCGCCTGGGTGGCAGAGCGGTTAAGCGTCTGCCTTCGGCTCAGGGCATGATCCCGGCGTTATGGGATCGAGCCCCAACGTCAGGCTCCTCTGCTATGAGCCTGCTTCTTCCTCTCCCACTCCCCCTGCTTGTGTTCCCTCTCTCGCTGGCTGTCTCTATCTCTGTCTTATAAATACAGACACATAAACAAAAGTTTTATTTTCAAATAAACCAACTATAAAAAGATTTTTAAAAAGAGTCCTTTAGGTAAAGTAGAATATTTTGATATTCTGGAGACTGGATATTATATAATATTAAATAATTGTTAATTTTATTGATATTGATAACAATTACATTGTGGTAATACAAGTAGAGGTCTATAATTTTTTAAAAGTACATCCTAAAATATACGGGAGTGAAATGTCTGGGATTCACTTTAAAATATATCAGCCACAAAAAAAAAAAGATACGGCACAAATCTATTTAATAATAGTTGGATCTGGGTGATGAGTATATGTGGGTCCCTTTTACTACTCTCTCTACTTTCTGTATATGCTTGAAATTTTTCATAATAAAAACATTAAGTTCGAATCAAATCAATCCACTCCACTTCTTCCCCTACTGTGTATAATGCTGTTTGATGTTTTCTGCTCATTTCTAATTTAAACAATAGAAAGGGGAAAATGCTAGTAATGACCCGGATGTTGATTTCATGATACTGAAAGGTGCATGATGCATGGCTTGAGATTGCAGTCTACCTTGGTCTTTGCTCTGCCCGCACGGATCATTCTCACACAGAAGACACTTTTTGGTCACTTGAATGCAAATTAAAAACGAAAAGCCTAATTCTCCTCAATGTTTCCAACTTCTAAAAATGTAATGCTTCTTGACATTTCCATAGTTGTCTATTTAAGTTCAATGTAAATAGCGGCTGCTACTTTGGGAGTGCCTGATAATGTCTATCACAGTACAAGGATATATGTCTCTCTGGTGACATCTAAATGTTGATCTTGTAAATTCTACAGCAACACATAATGTAGTACAAAGATATGCCAAGTAGCATCAAAAACATTTTTTTTTCAAAATCTGGGTTTAATATAAATGTCAAATCAAATTGAGAGGAAAACAAATTACAAAGTATTTCAGATGACTTCAGCTAATTAATTATCTCCATTGATAATATTTTGAACTTCGGACGCGGAGGTTATTAAATGCTTTCCGCTGTTAATTATAGTTGCTAATTTACAAAACAAATTAATTGTATAAGCTGCTAATTTTTTTAAAAAAAGACTAATTCTATTTTTGTTCTAAGTGGGAATTACCAACATTAAATAAGTCTATCTATACCCAGTGTTTTCATTGTGCTAAGAGGTGGATTAAAAAACAAAACAAAACAAAACACCTATGATCCAAAAGATATATATATCACACTCTACCTTCCTTTTGTTAACCGAGGGAAATCATCCATCAGCTCTACAATGCCACCCTGACCTTCTAATCTCTTTCTTACCTTCTTTCCCAAATTTATGTGTAGCAGACACTGTTGGCTGGCTTTCTAGCACTCCGGTCACTGCTTCCTCCACCCCCTTTTTATTTTCATTTTTTAAAAAATATTTATTTATTTGAAAGAGAGAAAGAGAGAGAGGAAGTGCAAACAGGGGGAGGGGCAGAGGGAGAGGGAGACAAGCAGACTCCCCTCTGAGCAGGCAGCCTGACACTGGGCTCAATCTCAGGACCCTGAGAGCATGACCTGAGCCAAAACTAAGAGTCAGACACTTAACTGACTGAAGCACCCAGGGGCCCCAACCTCCTTTTTGACTCAACTTGGTTTTATTCGGATATTTCATCTCTCCAAGACTAAGTACTTCAAGGAAGCTGCCCCACCCTAACAGGTAGTTTCAGGGGCTACACTCCAATTTATCTAAGCCGGTCATGCTAATCCCCTTCTTCTTGCCATCGACTGGTTTAGGAATGAACTCTGTGATAAAATTCTGACCCATGAGACAGGACAGCAAGTCAGCCAGGAGGGTGTCTGGGAAATAATTTCTTGCTCCTGAGAGATAGAAGACTGTTCACTTGGACATCATCTGGCCTGCACATGGGGCGGGGACTCCTGCAGCATCTTTTCACCAGCCTCAAAAGAGACTTCACACAGGGGAGGGCCAATCTAAGAAAATCACACAAATGTGGACCTGAGGCTCCTACTTCTGACTTCATTATATGAAATGATCGATTTCCTTGTCAGTTAAGCCACCTAACACGTAACTTGAAAGTAAGAGCTCTAAATGATACATTAGCTTTTTCAAATTCCTGGCAAAACATCGTATCCGTTTTTATTGGTTAAGCAGATTGTGAACTTCAACTAATAGCTGACCTGTGGGACTCCAAAATAGCTGGTCTTTTCACCTCAAAAACAACAACAAAAAAAGTAAGCATACCAGTTGGTATGGTATCAAGGAAGAACCCCAACGGCACAACTCTTGAAGTCTAGGAGTATTCTAGCAAATGGGGTAAAGTCAAATAGGGCAAAAAAAGTAGCCAAGAAAACGGATGCCTCGGTTAACCCTATTAGAACAAGGGGAAAAAAAGAACTCTCACACATCCGAATTTCACACATCATTATCCCTAATACGTTTGGAGGCACGACTCTAAGGTGTCAGCTGCTAGAGAAGGATCTTAGAATTCTGGCTAATTA
Source organism: Ailuropoda melanoleuca (assembly GCF_002007445.2). Classification (NCBI taxonomy): domain Eukaryota; kingdom Metazoa; phylum Chordata; class Mammalia; order Carnivora; family Ursidae; genus Ailuropoda; species Ailuropoda melanoleuca. Next base: position 29,162,485 of record NC_048221.1, read on the forward strand.
GAGACAAGCTGCACACCTCAAATGATGTCCAAACGGCTAAAGGTCTGAACAGACACGAGATGGCCTGACCTATTTCATCACAGGGTACTGAGGCACGGGGTATATAAGCAGAAGCAGACGCTGATCTCATCTTGCAGAGAGAAGGAGGTGGGGGGGAGGAGGAAGATTGACTGAGTATTGACAACAGATCCTTTTGTGGGGAGGGGAAGGCTAGGCCACCCTCATTCTGCAACTGATGAGAGATCACTGGGCAAGGAAACAATCACTCCTTTCCATTTTTAATTTTTAGAGAGGCATGCCTGGTGCAAGAAAAGGTAGGTCGCGCTTGGTTTCCCTTAACTGTAGGAGGGTAACGTGAAGATAGTGGTTTTGACTCAAAAAAAAAAGAAAAAAAAAACTTGGGCTCCTTGAAAGAAAGAAAGGAACTATGTAATTTTAAAATAAGAATAATTATGTATTTTATGTAAAAGAGTTATATGCTTGGCTTATGGTATTTAAAGCAAAATGATTGCAGCATATGTTTGTTTTATATTATTTGAGAAGTGGCATTCGAATTTAGAACATAGCCTAGCACGTAGTAGGCACACAGATCCCGGCTGAAGGACCATTTGTTGACTAATTACTAGAAAAAAAGTTTAAGAAGACGAAGGCTAGATATTGTTTATTTGTCTGAACAGAGGGGGAAAAGCTTTTTCAACTTTTAAAACTTTCAAATAAGCTTAAAGTCTTTTTTGTAGGATATACCTTCAGAATAAACTATTCCTATTATTACCTTTGGGGTTTTTTTAAGCTGACAATTTTTTAAACTAGCAAATATATTTTTAAACAGTTTCTAAAACTAAATGAAGCTTGATAATTAGGTGTAAATTGAGATGTGAGTGGCAATTCTATTTAAACTCTTTCAAATCCATTCTATACTTGTTAGTATTCTTAATATAACATTTGAATTTTAGAAGAATTTGAATGGAGATAATGTGTAGGCATATCTGCCTGCTATAGAGGCTTCCACGGATTTATTTCAAACAGGTTTTTGTTTTATTTTTTTTTTTTAATTCCATAAGTCTAGTCTAATACCTTAACAGGATTTTCACTGATAGGGGCAGGACATTATAAACCACATCTCAAACATGTACAAAGTACATTTAATTTTAATGTGACCCACACATGTACTATTTCTTAGAAGCTTATCAAATCTAAGCCTTTGAAAATGCATACACTGTAACAGATTTTTCAAAAACATGATGGAAAATATATACCACCCAGCTAAACACTCTCTTGATTTAGAATCGAGGCCTATATGTTTCTATTTCCATAGTGACTATTGCTGTGGAATCGACATGTTTTAATTTAGATTTGAGATTATAAACATCATTTGGAGACAGAATTTATTTTCTCTCCTACAACTTCTGAAAATTGATCAGTCTAAGTGCGACAGAACAGAAGCAAATTCTGGAGCAGGATTTAGAAATTATCTGGCTTAAGAGGCATTGTATCTAACAAAAGGTGAGTATTGACAGAAATTCATGGCTTTTTAATCCTTAAAATTTTTTTAGCTTCATACTTTATAAAATAAGCTAAAGAAGGGATTTCTTAATCAGGCTTCCCTCTAAGCATGTAATTATTTAAAAAAACAAAAACAAAAACACAGGGTGATTAGGTAAGTACAGATCCTGCAAGGATTTTGGTCTAAATTTCCTAAAAAGTTGAAATGAGGCATTTTACCAATTATCTAAGAAGAGTAGCTCCAGTGTGATTCACATTTGGGTCATGTGAAAGTTAGCAAACCAAATTGCTAATGGAAGGGAAAGGGGAGAGCAAATTATATTCATTCATTCATTTTTTCAATGAACTTTTTTGGAACCCCTACTATGTACACAGGAAGCTTGTGGGCAGAGGAGGAAACCAGCGCCAGGCAGAGGCTGAAATGTGCTGCAGCAGAGAGCATCCAGGTGCTGGGGCTGGGGGAGGGAGGGGCTGCTTCTTAACACAAAACAAAAACTCAGTCTACTCTATTTAATATGGCGGAACCACACAGCCCACCTGGCAAGAAGCAGGCACCATCCCACACCTTGTGACCTGCCGTTATTAAAAAGCCATACTAATTAAGGTAACACTTGAACAGCAACATTTAGCTTTGGATGAATAAGGTTGAAAAACGCTTCATAAATCCATTCTCTTCAACGCCTTCTGATTGCTTTTTTGTTTCCGCTTTTAAGAGTAGAGAGAAACCTAGAAGTATAGACACACCCCAAGGATTACGAGAACTGCCCACCCTTAAGGCCAGCTCCTTAGCCCAGAGAGGGTCTACCCAGAAAAGAAACAGGAGTCTGCAGAGGGGGAGCCATGAGAAATGTCAGCAGTGACCGGGGACCAAAGATGGCAAGAAAAGACATTTTGTTTCATTAATAATTAGCCCGATTCACCAAGGACAGCAGAAAGCAAAAAGCTAAGGCTTGGCAGTGTTATTTCAGTAGTTCTCTTGAAAGTCCTGCAAGCGCTTGCTGAAGAGCTGCAGTTAATTCACATGTGTCTGGTATACTCTTAGAAGGGACCACATTTAGTATCTAAGTGACAGTCATTCACCCTTCGAAGTGAGACTCAATGAAGGTTTGCTGCTCCAAGGGCAATGAAAAACAATGGGGCAGATCAGATGCGGCAAGACAGCCATTCATTTCCCATTTACTGAGCACCCACTGTGTGTTAGGGTCAGTTCTGGGATTCAGGGATGCAGCAGTGAAAGAAAATAAAGATCCCACCCTAAAGGGAGTTTACACTCTAGTAGGCGGGGAGATAAGACAATAAATACAGCACAGAAGGGGCAGAAGGAATGTGTGACAGTAAGTGTGCCTGTGGGCGTCTAAGGGAAAGCTTCACATTCCAAACAGATTGGTAGAGGAAGGCCTCCTTCACAGAGCAAGACCTGAGCAAGAACCTGAAGGGAGAGAGGGACGATCCAAGAGGAAGAGGGTTCCAGAGGAAGGCACAGCAAATGCAAAGGTCCTGAGGCAGGAGCTTGCTTGGCATGTGTGAGAAACATCAAGGAGTGTAGAGTAAGTGAGGGGAAGAAGGCAGAGGAGCTCAGAGCTCAGAGACATCAATTCAAGGGGATCGGGGAAGGAGGCTTGTAGGTCACTGTAAGGCCTTTTTTTTTTTTAACCTCTGAGTGCTAAATGGTAAAGCGTTAGAGAACTGTGAGCAGGGGAGTAACATGATCCAGTGTTTTTCACCAAATATTCAACTGAGCACCTACTGTGGGCCAAGCACTGCGTTAGGCCATCTACTTGGGTGCTGGGTATATACTGATGCACATGACAGACAGAGTCCCCACCCTCATGGAGCTTATATCCAAGTGACAAAGGAAAAGAAAGCAAGTCAGCTGGTTCACAGAAGTCACAGCCAGTTGTGACAATGCTGAAAACCACATCAAGGACCTTGCATACAGATAGACAGGTGAGGCGAGTGCACCGTGAGGCTTCCTTTGGGTACGGGCATCAAGGAAGACTTCCTGGAGGTGGCAATATTGGAGGAGAGTCTTAGAGGAGGCAGAGGAGATAGCTAAATAGAACCATGGAGGAAAGAATATGTTAGGAGGGGGAATCACACACTCAAGAGTCCAAGAAATGGAAGTAGTGGCCTGTTGCAAGAACAGAAAGAAACCGGTATAACTAGCTTCCAAAGCATGGAGGAGAGAGTTACGCAGGAGGCAAGTATAGCCATAGGCTGGAGCCAGACTAGGCCGGATGGGTAAGCCCAAGCAAAGTGATCTGAATTAGAAATTCGTGACCCAAGGTAGAAAACAGGGATCATAAGAGAACTATACATAAAAAGCTGTGAGAGTTTAAGACAGACAACTCACATGGGGCATCTGGAAGAAGGAGGCAGTGTTGAGCCAAACCTTTAGGGTGCACAGAACTTAGCCACGTCCAGGCAGGAAGGAGAGCTCCTGGGAAGAGACAAAGTTGGATGTGTCTTCTAATGCTTAGCCACTAACAACAGGGCCAAACTGGAGCCTTCCAGAACCTCCTCTCCCCCAAGTGATAGGATATGTGCCTTGCAGGTTAGAGAAATAAAAATAATGCTGATAAAATTCCCTGAACATAGAAGACGCCAACTAAATTCAAGTTCCCATGGTAGAATATAAATTCTCTTGGTTTTCTGCTCTCCACTGAGTGAGCGCCTACAAGCAGAGACTACCACAATCCAAACCTTGTACATCATTCTCCACAAGATGTTTGCAAGGAGGAGGTATGTGACTTCATCACCCCACGATGTGATGGGTGCCTACAACATGCTAGGCATGGAGCGAGGCCCTGGACATATGCTCGTGACAACATGACAACATGACTGTGGTCCTTCCAGTGTACTTGAGAGCAAACAAGAAAGAAACAAGTAAATACATGACTTGCACAACTCCCAGGAAGGGAAGAAATAGGCAGCGAGTAAGCAGGAAGAACAGAGGAAGAACATCTAAGTTAATGAGGGGAGTGAGGGGAGACATAAGCTCTTTCCCAGGATAAGCCTCTTTGCAGGCCAAACCCACCCCTACTGTTACGACGCAGTCTGTGTTATTGAACCCTGTCCTTCCCGAGAAAGGCCTTTCTGAAATAAGCCATGCTAAAAGGATGAGAAGGAACCAGCCACAAGGAGAGTGAGATAGAGGCCACTCTGTGGGCTGAGTACAAGGAACAGCATATACACAATACCCGAAGTGGGAAAGCTCAAATGGAAAAAGAAATGAGCCACTAGTTAAAAAAAACACACACACACACACATAAAAACAAAACAAAAACTCATGGGGAAATGAAAGTCTCCCAAATCTCTCCTCTCTAGCAGACACTTTGGCATTTATTTTCCCAGAGGATGGAATGTATAACACTGCCTTGCAAAGCTATTGATTTCCCATGATCTAACCAGAAGTGATGTGATGAGTACTTTAAGCTTAGAGCAGCCACTTGTGTGTCCTACAAAGCACCCCTTGAGGGATGCAATTGCAAACATCAGTACATTCTTTTTCCAACACAATATTCCTTTGCAGTAGATAGTCAATGGTCTTATGTCAATTTTATAGATCTGAGAGAAAACCGTAGAGACCCCATGCATCTTCTTCAAATTAATCTTAGTTCTACAGTCAAATCCCACATTTACTCTGGCTCGCTCAAGACATCCAACTCTGCTCTGCCCTCCTCCCCAGAGAAAACCTGCAAATTTTATGGTAGATGTATAACACATGAGAAATTTATAGGAGAGAAAAAGTCTGGCCGAGAGGACACTTGTACTAGAAGCCATGCATTTTCATGAACCAGCCACAGTAGTCAGAGGGCTTTGGCTTCCCGCATTTCTTTTTCCATGAACCCTGTGCCATGAATGAAGTTGGCTGTCACCTTCCAGTCACAACCCAACTGATGCTAACCTATAACAACTTGATCAATATGTGGATTTGTGAGAGCAGACTTCACAAGATTCAAGATTGAAGGGGTAATTCGAAAGGAAAATCTCTAAGAAAATCTGATCAAGGAAGCTGTTCTATTTGTTTTCTGGTGTTTCTTGAAGACAGCAGCAGAATAAAAACCACTATCGTTCCCTTTTTGCCTTAGCTCCCAGAAGATTCGGTGTCTGTCCAAGCCAGTCCTCTCTCTACCCCTTGTAGTTCATATATTTTTCTATTTGTTACCTTGATTTTCTATTTATATTGACCCCCTGTGGGTTTGTGGTAAAATTATGTTAATTTGTTTTTGGAAAAGACAAATAATAATGCCTCTTGCCCCAAATGTGCACTACGTTTCAGGATTTGTGTTCTTCCAGGCTCAGAGCCCCAGAAATTAAAGCCAGCCTTCTTCCCATCTCACTTCTTGACCTCAGCCAACTTTCTTCCTAAAGTCTATGTTGAGACATCCTCTTTTTTTGTGTACTACACTCAACAAATTGTTCCCACATTATGGAAATGCTGGAAAAAAAAGAACCATATCATATCTTGAGTGTTCTTCCTTTTCAGGGGTGGGGGTGGGGGAGTATTTTTATTTCCCAGCTTTACTGAGATATAATTGACATGTAACATTGCATACAAGGTGTCAATGTGCTACACTTATATTTTCCTATGGGATTACCACCACAGCCTTAGCTAACACCCCCATCAAGTCACATAAGTACCAGTGTGTGTGTGTGTGTGTGTGTGTGTGTGTGTGTGTGTGTGTGTGGTGGGGGGAGTGGGAACATTTAAAATCTATTCTCTTAGCAACTTTCACGTATAACATACACTATTAACTATATTCACAACAGTGTATTAGATTCCCAGAGCTTATTCGTCTTCTAAGTGGAAGCCTGTATCTTTTGACAAACATCTCCCCATCCCTTCCACTCTCCCCCCGCCCCAAGAGGTCCTTCTACACAAAATAACCCTACGCCTCACCACTGTTGTGCTGTACTAACTTGTTTCTTCCCCGAACTGCTTGTGGCAGCCTCAGCCCCACCTCACCCCGAATACTCTATTTTCATTCTGAATATGAAATGTGGGGTGTAGGTAGGGTTATAGGATTTTCTTCCTCCAAAATTGTTTCATGTAGCAAAGTAGGCCATATCCATTCGGAAGATTCTTGAAACTAAAGGATGAAATTCAGGTAGACCATAAAAATGCGGGACAAGAAAAATCTCATCTTTAACTTCAGATGTTCTGTTTCTAAAGACTAAAAGGAGAAGGTGAGTCACGGGTGGGAAGATTACTAGTCAGCATCTTTGGTTGTAAGCCACAGAAAACAACTCTAGCCAATTTATGTGGAAAATTAATTCATTGGAAGGTTATGTGGGACCTAATAAAACAAAGAAAAAGTTGTAATACCAGGTTTAGAAGGGCAGGGATTAGGGCAACTCAGGGTGTGCGTAAGTAGCAGGCTGATTCACAGTCTCCTTCTGTAATCTTATCCCTCTGCTCAAGGGTCAGATTCTAAAGAAATCATCTCTATGACCTGGTTTCTGCCCCATGTCTATCCCTTGGCCAGTGGATGTGGCTTGGAAAGCCTTCTTCACAGTTATAATGGTCTGTGCTCAGTGGAAGAGGGCCACTCCCTCAAAGCAAAATCAGAATGCTGATAACCAGAAGAAGGGAAAGGGGATGATGGTCGGGCAAAAACAAACAAATGAACCATCTTTATGCTTATGAGCTGTTCAACAGTGGCAGTGATTGGCACCGAGACATCCTATAAACCTCATCATTCCATGAGCTGTATAACAATTCACTCTATCGTTCTCCTCTCCTGACACTATAGCTAGGTCTCTGACTCCTGTGACTTCAGGAAGTGTGAGAGAAAGAGTGGTATCCTGGAAAGCTCTCACCCAAAAGTCTGTTAAGAGTCTCAAGTTCCTAAGACAAGCAACTACCTCCTTGTGGAAAAATATGGCCTACCCAATATAACTGTTAAACAGTCACATTTAAGTCAAGGATGTGTTGCTTCGGTGATTCCATCTGGAGACTTGGCTGGGAAACACAGGCTTTAAAAACATGGCAGCAGTATCTCTTTCTATAAATTTTTTTACTTTGATCAATTACCATGCCATTCAGTAGGAAAAATGGTATGTGGGTCAATGGCCTATAGCACCCACTGCCCAGGGATGCTTTTTCTTTTCTGTAGCATACCTTGGAAAACCCTTTTTTGGAGTCCCAAGCAGATTTGAGCTGGACCAACCAATGGGTACTTGGAGTTGTGGGGAAGAGGCTTTTTTTTTTTTTTTAAGTACAAATGGGTTAATTCTAGGGTCCAAGTTGAGTTTTGTGGATGCTTCTCGTAGCTCCTGGGTACAAGAGGTGTACCCACACTGGGGCTGGTGCCGACCACCTATTCCAAGCAGCCTTCTCCTACATTAAGTCCTATCATGTCACTCTCTTTTATTTCCTTCCTGGTGTTTACGTAATCTGAAATTATTTCCTGACTCTTGGCTTATCCGTCATTGGTCCTCCACCGCTGGATAAAGATCTACCAGGGTGAACTTTGTCTTGTTTACAGTTCTTTCCCCACCAGAGTGCCTGGCACACAGCCTTCCATAAATAGTTGTTTTATAACTGAATCAGTACACAATGGAGTGCACGTGTCTGCCTAGACTGAGCAGGGTAACTTTCCAACCCATGGGGAGGAGAGAGAGAGGATATCCACCTTATAATTTTAGTACACCTACTATGTGCCAAGCTCTGTGCACACAGCAGTGAACAAAGCAGACAGTCCTCGCCCTTGTAGCACACAAAGCACTTTTTTGTTAATACCACAGTCTTGGATGAGCCCCAGGTGATGTATGGAACTGTGGAAACGCTATGTCATACACCTGAAACTAATACAGCACTGTATGTGAACTCTACTGGAGCTAAAATAGAGAATACTGCAGTCCTACTTGCTTTGCGGACCAAGGATCTCAAATTTATTTCAGTGATGATCCTAATAGTCATCAGTAGTATGAGTAAAGAGCTATAAGTTATGGAACGCTTACAATGTGCCTGGCACTTTACATATATTATCTCATTTAAATCCTTCTAACAACCAAGGTAACATTAAAGATGAAGCAGCTTGGTCTCAGGAAGTTATGTGGAAGCACCCACAGTCACACAGCTGGTGAGTGTCGAAATCAGCTGGTCTCGGTGACTCCAAAGAGGACAATACTGCCTCTACATACCCTGCTTCCCTGAGAAACAGGCAGGCTTCGGGAGCCAGGCAGATGCGGACAGGGTCCGAGGGTGGAAATCTCTGCCCTAAGATAGCACTCGCTCCCGCAGACCACTCCATTAAACCATGCAGGCAATTCAGAATGCCAACCGGTCACTCCCTCCTAAGGTGCCTCCGCTTCGGGTGAACAATTGCACCACTCACCTGAATGCCTGCAACAGAATCAGGTGTTCGACTTGCCCCACCGCATCGACTCCTAACAGCCCGCTTTGCCAAGAAACCTGAGGTTGAGAGAGGGCAAACCTCCAGCCCAGAGTCCCACAGCTGCTCAGAAGCAGAACTAGGTTTCAGAGGCACACCTACCAATAGTAAAGCATACCATATCTCCAAACCCCATACCAAACACCACCCACTTGCATCACGTCACGGTGCTTCAACTTCTGGGCTTCCGCTCAGGCAGCCTGAGACAGCTCTTCCTCCGTTCCTCCATAGCCAGAAGCTCCTGGTCTTCGAAGACTCAAATCAGGCACCACTTCCCCTACGGTGGCATCTCAGACTTCCCTTGCTTCTGCCCAATAGCAGTCGGAAGTCTTAGAGAGGGAGCAGAGCCTCTGTATTAGAGCAAAGAGCCGTGAAGTCCATGTGTGCCTCGGCCCTCAGTCACACCGGGGTCCACGGAGGTCTTTAGGGCGGACTCTTAATGTCTCTCCCTCTCCGCCTTTTCCACTCTCAGGAGCGGACGGTCTCTTGTTAACATTGTAGCAAATATGCCTACACCACATCCCCAAGCTGACGACCAACCTTCTAGGAAACCCAGAGAAGAGACTTCCCCTTTGGCAAAAGTCCTGAGTGGGACTTTTATTGGCCCTATTTGGGTCAGGTGCCCAGTCCTGAGCCACTCACTGCGGCCAGGAAGATACTGAGCTCTGATTGGCCAGACCTGGGTCACATGCCCACCGTGGAGGGACGGACTAGCCCCCACCTTAACCATATGGACTGAGAATGGGGGAGGGGTGACGTCTCCAAAGGAAATGTTGGATGTTGTTACCAGACGGGGAAATGATGATCAGCAGGCAAAAATAACAGATGTCCACTACACACCCAAACCCAGGCTGGATTGAATGCCCAATTTCATCTTCATAACTAAGTTTCGGATGGGGATTTTTGTTGTCTGTGACTCTTCTCTTCTTATAAACTCTAAACTCTGGGACAGAGGCTCTGCCCTTCTCTTCCTGTAATTCCAGCACCCCGCGCGTAGGGTTGGACACATTGGAGGAATTCACGTCACATTTGTGGAATGAATGATCAACTGTATTCATTAAATTATGAAAAGCTGATGGTGTTATTTTTTCTATCAAAGACAGCATCGTGGTGGGGTGGAAAGAACACTGGTGCTAAACAGTGTTTCTTAAAATGTAGTCTGGGAAACCAACTGCTTCACGTTAAAATACAGGGTCCTGGGCCACAGAGCAGGTCTATTGACTCTGCATCTCAGTAAACGGGGTTCAGGTGCGTGTTTAGCAAAAACTTGTGATTCTTGTGCACGTTCCTGTTACAACCCTGGCAGCACGGTCAGACAGAAGCACCTGAGGCAGTCCGCACACCATTGTGTCCCACTGTGTGACCTAAAGGGAGTCATACCTTCTCAGCAACTTCCTTCACTCCTCTAAAGTTGGGGCTAAGAAAACCTACCTAATACATATGTAATGAAAAAAACAAGGTAACACAGGTAAAGTTTCCGTATGAAGTGCTATGTTCCAGTTTCACCACTGGAGCTTTTGTAATCATAATCACTAACTTCTAGAATACTTACGATGCATGTGCCAGGTGCTGTTCTAAGTTCTAGCTGTACGTGTTAACTCATGTTAGCCTCACAGTGACCCTGTGAGGTAGGTTCTCGCTCTCTTTCTCTTGCTCTTTTTTGAGGTATAATTGACATCAAACGTTATATTTGTTTCGGTACACCTAATATTCCTGTTTTGCACATGAGTGAACAGAGTCAAAGTCATTTTTTCTGATAAAAAATGGCTGATCTAGCTAGGATTTGAACTCAGCTGCTTCAATGCCAGACGCCGTTGACTCCACTTTCTGCTTATAGATAATATGTTATCATTCCCTAGGCTTGCATGCACCACCACCACCCACTTTGGGGGGCAAAATGAGGACAGTGAAACTCTTGGAGGAAAAGGAGCTCCAAATATGGCCTTGGACTGAAAAACAGTGAAGAGAGAAGAGAAACAGCGACAATGGTGTGTCAGGTCATGCCTTGGTCGAAGAACGAACTATTTCAGTCTCTGGTTCATCCGCAGTAGAAAAGTCTCATTTCCTCCCTTTTCCTGAAATGCACCTTTCTAGATTTTATAACACCTCTGCGCTTTGGAAACCAGAACTAGTCTTTAATCTTAGAGACTGTTTTTATTTTTATTTTGAATTGGTATACTTTTTCTTCCTCATTCTTTACTTCTAGACACCAATATATTTTTTCCATGAAGCATGAGCAAAGCCTGAAGTGCAAGCCAAGCCCTCAGAAAATGTGATAGCTGTTACCGAGGATCTGAGAGTAAGAATACAAAACCTAGAATCAAGATTTAAATGCTGCACTCTAGTATCTGAGATGGCACTGGTCCCACGTCAAAGACGGAATAAATAAGGCATTAAAAAAAAAAAAAACCCACAAAATTTGTTCTGTGCTCCTTAGCTGGTGGACTGAACTGAAAACCCATCTCACTCCTAGATTCTGTTTACCTGGCTCTGGGCACTCGGCGTGAAAGAACCTCCAATCACTTGTGCTGTTAGGAAGCCTGGACGGTTATGTTTAATTAAGATGTAATATATGTCTCATATAGACACATACCATTGACCTACTTTGTTCAAAAAAGGAAACATTAAAATGAAGTGGATTCTTAAAGCCAGATGAACCACGATAAGAAACAGTTTTAAAACTTCCTAACCAGTTCCATAAAACCCTGTGTGATCAGTGTCTCCATCTCCTCGCCACCTCCACACTCTGCAAAATCAGGAAGGCCGTTGTCACCTGTTGGGGAGGGTTTCCAATGGTCACCAGGAGGGAGCATGGAAGCACTGAATGTGAACGGGTGACATATGGTGCTCCTGGGGGGCCGATGACTCTAGAAGAGAGAGAAGTAGTTTGGTGAATGCCAGGGACTAATTACCAGATTACCAGAACTTTTAGGGAACCCTTAAAGGCTAGCCTGATACATTTTTCACTCACGAAAGAAACATCCAGAGGGCAGGGGGTGGACACAGTGTGCTTCAGACAAGAATCTTCAAAGCCCGGGGCCGGCGGCTGGAGTTTGCTCTGTGGTGGAAAGCCCACCTTTCTGTATTTCCTAGCTCTTGGCCCGTTGAGTTCTGTGTCCGGTGTCCAACAAGGAGCCTGGCCGCAGCTCCCTTTTCTTGGGCTATGTACTTTCAACCAGTTTTGAGCAGCCCCATTTCAGATTGGCCTTTTTATGTTTGATATAAAGAATAGTTGTTGGCCAATTTCATCTTTTCATCGCTGTTCTCTAGGCCTGAATCCAAGCAGTTTGTCAGATGCTCATTAACTCCCCCTTTGGCTCTTTCTAGTGTGTCTCCTAAGCTCATTGTGCCAAGAACTAACGCTTTCTTTTACACGATTCTCTTTCTCTGCTCCATCAGGGAGACAAATTACTTTCCAAAAGGGATCGCCAGGGATGGTTTAATGAGAATTTCTTTGGGGCTAGGCATGGAACGCAATGTAGTTAACATTCGGTGGACTTAATTGGACTTTTCTTTTCTGCCTCTTTTTAAAAAAATCTGAAGCTATCCTGTTAATCTCTCATTTGTAATCAATTGTGTTGACTAAACAAAAGTCTAGGTCGTCTTTTCTTCCTGTCCCAGACAATCCTTTGTTGCCTCTAAATGCCTCATTCTTGAGTGATCCTGGTCGTAGATGGGCCCGATTGTTGACAGTTCATTATTGCGCTTTTGTCCATTTAATCTTTCTTGCTGTGTTTTGCATGTGCATGCCTTAATGAGCTCCGTTGGCAATTAACATGTTTCTAGGAGCAAACTGGTTGCTCAGACGTTTGAGAGGGAAGTGCAGGGAAAAGGGCAACGCAGCTGCCTTGAGGTTGTTTATTTCCCAGCGTTTTCTCAAGACTCCTGTCCTCTCTTTAGCAGCCCCCCCACCCTGACTCTCATTCCCCCCTCCTCCTCCCCCAACCCCTTCACCACCAGCACACCTGGATCCCTTGGTGCTGTAACAGAGCTCAGGCAGCCTCCTATCCTCTTGTGAGCCAAACAGCAAAATGGGGACCACATAGATCCACTTCTGCAGCCAAGGCAAGAATGAGTACAGTACCCCCCAAAATGTGTCTGGATGCTGGCAACTTCTCTGTGTCGCCTCTTTGCAGAGAGGAACCTCTAACCCGCCTAAGGCAATAGGACTGTACAATCTGTTATGTACAAGGCTGTGGCTTTGGAAGAAGGAGGGTTTTTTTTTTTTTTTTTTTTTTTTTTTTGAGTCTTGCTGGCAAGACTGCTGAAGTGTGAGCAGTCATGGACAGAACAAACATCTTGAAGGGGAAAAGATAATTGGAGTCTTTTTTGTGTCTGTGACAGGATTCCCCTCCCCCGCAATTTGATTTTTTTAAAAATATTTTTTAAGGGCGGCCTCTTCAATTTAATCAAGGTTAGAATATTAATATGCAGCTGATGACTACCTTGTTTAAGTCATTTATTAATATTGCAAACTACAAGTCATGCAAACAGTTTAATATTAAGAGGGGGAAAAATCAGAAAACAGAGCCTTTCACCCATCAATTCCGATGCATGGTGAATAGCTAAGAAGGATCTCAGTTGAGATGGTTACTGAAAGGCTTAGTGTTGGCTTCAGAACCTTCGCTGGCTGTGAAGGGTGTTCAGTCACTCAGGCAGAAGGTTCCTTTGCTCTTTGTAACCCCTTTGCAGGTGAAGGAATCCTTTCTTGAATCCCACACCTGAGGCAGACCTCATAAACCCGGAGGAGTGACTTCAAACCTGTGGAAAGCAGAGCCAAGCCCTACAGATAAAGGAGAATTCTCTGTTTATCTGCAATTACTGCCAGATGTGAAACAACACCTCCTCAGGTGACAGCGATTGATGGAGCTGGTGTGAAGGTTAAGTAACAATCAGGTTCTGTGGAAACAACCTCCAGGAGGTTGGAGCATGCCAGACGCTCTGCTCAGGTGAACCTCAGACTCACAGCTACTTGCCTCCCCCTGACTGCTGAGATGAGCAGTCCGGGAGAGAAATGCCTCTGCTCCACCCATTACTTTGATTTCATTTGCTGTCCTGTTTGCAAGCACACCATCTTCAGAACTGTCACCTGGAAACAGATTTCTCCAGTTTTATGAGATGGGCGACACTTTTAGTCTTTCTCCTGTGAAAACTTGGTAGAGAAGAATTTCTCAAAGTTTTCTCCCTTGAAGGTTAGAAAGTGATTTCCCTGGATGGGGTGCCCCATCTATTTTTTTTTTTTAAATCTTTTCTTCTTAAAAGGAAGGAAGAGAACTTGGTCACGATTTCCACATACAGGCCAACTTTTTAACCCAATTCTCTAAGTGGATGATTCGCATTAAATTTTGTGGTGTCTGCCCCTTGCCCAAAGTTCTGAAACTATCTAAAAGGAAGGTGGGCTTGTCCTGACCATTATCTGGTCTCCAAGAAGTGAATCTGCAAAGGATCCTTTCAGGAATGAAAGAAGGAAAGGATTTTGGTTAAGAGGACTGTCACAGGGCACCGGATCTCCTAGAATGGGTGTGTGTGTGTGTGTGTGTGTGTGTGTGTAAGGAGGGTCTGATAAAACCTGGTACAAGCACAGGGGGGAAAGGTGACTCCTCAAACCAGCCCGCAATCCCCCTGGGGATTGATGTCTGGGAAAAGCAAGGCGATATTTCCATATCCTTAGCCGCCAAGTCCTCCTCGCCCGTCCTGGGGTTTCCTGGGGTTTGTGGCATCCATGGAGATTTCGGAGTTAAATCTGCATATCCCTCTGGGTCCCAATCTCCCCTCAGCGAACTGCAGCCAGAACGAGCTAACATTTAAATTCCTCCCCGCTTCCTCGTTCCCCCTCCCCTCACTGCGTCTTCCCAGACTTGGGGGGGGGGATTACAAAAACGAGGACGCTCTCCTTTCAGGAAATGGAATTCTAATGTACACGTTCCTATTTCTGAATCGGAGGTACTAAAAATACTCCCGCGACAGCCTGAGGAAGCTGTCGCCGTCCTCTGTGCAAACAAAATCGACAATTCTCCTCCCCTGCGCAATGGGTCTGCAAATTGGGCGGGGGCCGGGACTCAACCTTTGGCTGTAACCCGTACAGAGCTTCCACGCAGCTGCCGAACGTCTTCCTGCGGGTCCCAACCTGGAGATTCATCCCCCACCCACGAGAACTGAAGGCAGTTTGGATTCCCTAAAAGCCTCCCGGATTTCGAATCCCAGCCTTACCCAGTCCTGTGGCCCTGGGCATGTCCTTTGGCTTATCTCTACCTCAATTCCTTTGTTCGTTGGTAAATCACCCTCTGCTTGAAGGTTGTTGTGAGCATTGGAAAGCACGTGTGTCGAGTGCCTGGAATGGAGCAAGACCTAGGGAAATGTGTAAGATCGTGGAAGCCCCCTGACGCGAGCAGCACTGAGCTCCTACTGTATACCGGGTGTTGGGATAACCCGCACTCAAGTCACTTTCAAAGTTACGAGGGAGTTTCCTTTTGCATCAACCATCTTTCCCTCCAAATAACCTCCACTTGCCGTGGAAATCCGCGTGGGATTGGCGGCCAGCCGCCGCCCTAGCCCTTGCAATGGCGAGGCTGCGTGGAGCGCACTCCCCGGGCCGGCGCCACAGTTCCTCCCCACGCCGGGGAACATTGTTCCAGAAGACGTGGGCTGAATCGCCGCGCGAATATTAAGTGTGTGTATGTGGAGTGGGGGGAGGTCTGGCGCGCCGAGCCAGTAATCTGAGCTCTTGATTATCCAGATTCGAATCAAACGGGGCGGCGGCGGCCGACCCCCTCCTGGGAATGATTAGATGATTAATGTAATGCTGTTTGAAGGGTCTCTGTTTTCTCTCTTAATTTGGGTCATTACTTAGGAAGCAAGCGTGAGATCATTTCATCAGCGAGCTCGGCGGCGGAGATAGCTATTCAGAAAATGGGCTAACTGCGCGGTAATCAAGGCGCGGGAGGCGGCGGCTGCGAGCTCCCGGAGTCCGGGTGCGCCCTCCCGCGGCAGGGCGCACAGCACCCGGAGGCTGGCCTCGGGTCCACAGCACCGGCCAGGGAGCCCCAGAGCTCCGGCTGGGCTGGGGACCCTTGGCCTCCAGCTCTTGTCTCCAGAAAAAAACTGGGAGGAAGAGTCTCCCTGCCCCCGCGCCTGAGGTCGCCCAGAAAAGGGAACATGCCCAGAAGCTCCCGGCGGGGCACTGCCCTGGCCGTTTGCCCTCGCACCGCAAGGCGATTTGCTGAAAGACGCACCTAAACCAGCTCTCCTACACCCAGCCACTTTTAACCCCTCCTCCTCCTCCTCTTTTTTTTTTTTTTTTAATTTTCTCACCCAAATAAGGCAACACCCAGAATCCCAAGCGTCGGAAGAGTCACCAAAGAAAAACTTGGCACCACGTGTAGGCCGATATAGACCTTTGCTCCCTCGCTCCGGGTGTGTATGGGGGTGGGGGGGCTCTTAACATGCAAGCGCCGCAGGAACACCGGTTTGGCTTCGCCCTGGCCCAACACCCCAAAGGAAGTCGCATTTGGACAGGGAAATGCTATAAACGCCTATTTCCTTCTCATTCTTTGGGGTTGCTGAGCTGACCTGGCGGCGAGGGGATAGGGGGGGAAAGAAAACGAGCACTAGTGATTCTGTTTATTGTGTTAGACATGTATATATTCCGAGTTCGCTTGTACAGGAGGATTTACATGGCTGTATAAAGATGGCTGGGGGCGCCGCGCTCTTCCGGGGCGTTCACGTGACAGGCTGGGGTGAAAACCCGCCGCCCGAGGAGAAGCGGAGGCCTGGAAGGAAATGCGTTTCAGCGCACTGGGTTTAAATAAGTTTCCCGAATACACAAAGGTGGGAGCCACGCGTTTGCTGCCAGTCATCGAGGAAACAGTTTAGCTTTCCAAAAAATATGCTGGTTTCGATAAATAGATTTTAGCCTCTCTGCTATAGTTTTTTTTTTTTAATTTTCTTTTAATTTTAGAAATAAGTTTATACGGGTGATCTGTTTTGGGGCTGGATGGGGCTGGAAGGGAGGGCGAGGCAGTAGCTCTCAGCTCTGCACTGTCCGAGTCAGGTCCTTTGTGGAGGGGGCAGCAGGCCCCACGCTGTCGTGGAGTTTGCGCACGTGTTTCTTTAAGTCAAAGTTTCTGCAAAACCCTTTGCCGCAAGTGGCGCACGTGAAAGGCTTCTTGTCGTTGTGGGTGTGCATGTGGAAGGTCAGGTTGTAGACCTGGTGGAAGGCCTTGTTGCAGATGGTGCATTTGTACTGCTTCTCGCCGCTGTGGGTCAGCTTGTGGTTCTTGTAGTTCCCTACGGGAGACCAAAAACAAAAAAGGAGGGGGGGGAATGAAGTAGGATGCCCCCCCCCCGAGCGTCCCGGGGTTGCCTCAGGTGCCCACGCAAAGAAGGCGACGCTTGGCTAGGCGGGCGCGACCTCTCCGAGTGAAGAAGTTGTCAAACTTCGTCTGCGTCAAGCCGAAGGCTCTCACGACAGGACGGAGGGCCGAGTCCCGCGTAGCCGCCCCGCGCCCCTGCCCCACCCGGTACACTGGCCCGCGCCGCGTCCCTCCCGCTGTGCTCGGCTGGCCGGGAAACTTTTGCACAGCCCAGAGACGCACCGGGTCCTTCTCCCGGCTGCCGCCTCGCTGGAAGAAATTCGCACGAGCCCGGGCTTCGTCCCTCATTTTCTGTTTATCTTCTCATTTTAAAAGTTACTCCCTCTGGAACCCCCAGCTACCACCTGGAGATCCAAAAGCGCCTCCGAAAATCCAAGCCGGGCGCCGGGCCTGGAGGTGCAGGTGACAGTAAGGGTTTCCCCCAGTCTTGTTATTCCCAGGAGGTGGAGTTTGCCTCGATTTTTTTTTTTTTTCATCTGAAAGGGGTGTCCCGGCTACAAAGGCAAGCTTTTTCTATAGGGCCATAGCCTCTCTTTCTCCCACTTCCTCTCCCTCGGCCCCTTCCTTCCTTCCCACCTTCCAAATTCGGAGTCTCCCCGTGCAATCAGCCTGACTCCAGCGAGGTCTACTAACCCGGCCCGGAGAGCTTCCACCCAAACCGGTCACAGCCCGATTCCAAAGAAATGCTGCGCCCGAGCTTGCAGCTCTCACGCTCCCTCTCTGCGGATCCTTCTTTGCCTTCCCGCTCGCAGTGACCCGCCGAGTCCCGAGGTGAGAGGTGAGGAGAGGGCCTCGCCCCGCACATTACCTTTTTGGTGAAAGCCTTTGCCGCAAAATTCGCAGACGAAGGGCTTGTAGCCCGCGTGGATGCGGATGTGCGTGTTGAGCGTGGAACTGCGGTTGAAGGCTTTGCCGCACTGGTTGCATTTATGCGGCTTTTCCTGCGGAAAGGGGCGCGCGTACAGTGAGGCCAAGGCCCGGGCCAGGAGAGGCCACCTCAGGGGCACCTTGAAGGGGTACCTTGAAGGGATACGGGGGCCCCCGGGAGGGGTAAGGGGAACCCTTGCCGTCCTCTCCCCAACACCGTCGCTCAGGCGCGGGGTGTTGCGCGCGGGCCGAACTGGACCCGGGGGCCACGTACCTGGGTGTGGATAATTTTGTGTCTGCAGAGCGTGCTGGCCTGGCGGAAGCCTTTGCCGCAGACTTTGCACACGAACGGTCTGGCTCCGGTGTGGACCGGCATGTGGCGGGTGAGGTTATAGTGAGCATTAAACACCTATGGAAGGACACGAGGGGGCCTTGTGGTGTGTCCGTCCGAGAGAGACTAGAATCAAACTGGGGAGGCCACAGCCTACATCCCCCAACCAACACTCCCTTCAGAAACCAGAGCCCTTTTCATTTCGCAAAGCGCTTCCCAACCCACTGCTCACGCCAGTCCCCTGTGGCCGCCGCCGACGACATCCCCATTTTACAGAATGGGAAACTGAGGCCCAACTAGGCCCCCAGTGTGAGTAGTAGATAGCTACTGGGGATCTACTGAACTTGAGAAAGGGGCGGTCCAGGCTGCCTCAGGAAAGCAGCTGTCCCTGCTCATCCCTCCCAGCCCCCGAGGACCCAGGGCCTCACCTTGCCGCACACCTCGCAGGTGAAGTTTTTGGGCTTGCCGTCCGCAGAGCCCCCGGGCAGCTTGCTGTGGCCCTTGACGCCGCCGCGGTCAGCGGTCAGAGCCGAGTTCTCCTTCAGCACCTGCTCCAGTGGCGCGGGCAAGCGCTCCTTATGGGCATACGGGGCCGGATGGGGGAACTTGTCCGCGGCCAGGCCGGCCAACTTGGCGTTCTCCAGCAAA
The DNA here is from genome assembly GCF_002007445.2 of Ailuropoda melanoleuca. Taxonomy (NCBI): domain Eukaryota; kingdom Metazoa; phylum Chordata; class Mammalia; order Carnivora; family Ursidae; genus Ailuropoda; species Ailuropoda melanoleuca. Next base: position 29,181,606 of record NC_048221.1, read on the forward strand.
AAGAGCTTGGGGTGCGCAGCCAGGGCGGCGGGGGCCTGTGCATTGAGGAGGCCAGATGGGAAGAGGTGGCCTCCGAGGAGCTCAGACGGCGGGTACGCGGCGGAGTCCAGGTAGTTGAAGTAGTAGAGCGAGCCGCTGGCCGGCAGCCCCACCGCCTGGTTGATGACCTGCGGCTTGATGACCCTGCCCGCCGGCAGCGCAGACGGCGCCAGGCCCAGATCGGCCTTGCAGCACACGCCACAGTTGGTTTTGCACAAGCCGCTGGCGCCGCACACCGGGGCCCCCCCGCCACCGCCGCCGCCGCCGCCGCCTCCTCCTCCTCCTCCTCCACCGCCGCCCGCCCGGAGGCTGCTTTTCCAGAGCTCCGAGTAACTGAGCAGCGTCTTGGACGGCACCTCGTAGCCTAGGGGCTGGAGGGGGATCATACAGGGCAGCGGCGAGCAGAGGTTGAGCAATTTCTTGCCCTGGCCGCCGTCTGCCTCCAGCGTCCCCGGCCGGGGCTCAAAGGGCGCACGGGGCTCCGACGTCTTAGCCATGATGCGCTCGATGGAGAAGGCCAGCGTCTTGGAAGTGGCCGGCGACGCTCCAGCGCGCGGGCAGGCCGGGGGCACCATGGTCTCCAGGGAAGCCGAGCTGGCCATGGCGCGCCGAGCCGAGCCTTGCCGTGCCGGACTGGGCCAGGGCGCAGCCTCTCTCCTCTAAGTCTGCATTCCAGAAAAGGCAGGGAGGGAAACCGCAATTTAATAAGCACCTTGTCGGGTCCAGGTCACCCATTTGCATTCAAATGAACAGGGGCAGAACAAAGTGCACCCAAGGGTACCAAATTACCGCCCATTAACCCGGCGCGCAAAGGAACCCACCAGCCCCTGCCCTGAGACTTTGAAAGGGGGAAGAAGGGGGAGGGTTTACAAAGGAAAAGGAGAGAGAGAAAAAAAGAAAGAAAGAAAAGAGCCTCAAATTAACCCCCCCTGAGCCGTTCCCTGGACCCTGGCCTCCGCCACGCGTGCGGGGAGCTGGACAGTGAAGGGGCAAAGTTAAAGAGGACCAGGAGAGCCACCTCGCATTTACCTCTTTCCCCCACCGCCAAGGAGATGCGTTCCGAGCCATGCAGCGTGTCTCCTCTGTCACATTTTGATGGCAAACATCTTCCCCTCCGCGTGAGATCACTGTCTTTTACATTCAGCTGACATCACATGAAGTCACTTGAAGTGGAATGACATGGGCGGCGGCGCGGCTCCCGTAGCGGCCCCTGTGTTCCCCCGCGCCTGCCGGCCGCCGCCGCCACCGCCCCTCAAACTTTAAAAGGAGGCAACTGGCGCCCGCGCTCCCCTCGGGAAAGTGCGAGCGGTTCGCGAATCGGGAAGGAGGGAAGAGACGGGAGGGGGAGGGGGAGGAATCGTGATGGTTTTGCCGGTGGAAAGAAGGTGGGGGGAGCCCAAACCCAGGCAGAGTTCTGTGCGTGATTCACAACTTTGGGGGCCTATAGGTTTGAGGGACGCGGGGAGGGCAGAGGGTCCTGCACGCGCCGCCCCAAAGGGCCCCTGGGTGTCCGTCTAGTCGCTGAACTATCCCTTAGCCCTCTGCAGCCGAGCTGGGCATCATGCTAATAAACTGCCATTTACCCACGGAGCCGGCGCCAGCCCCGAACACGCGCAAATGATAATTACCTCATTAGGATGTGGCGCATGGACGCGGGCGCCGCGTTTGGAGGGGGGAACTTGTTAATGGGGAAATATTAATTTATGCAAAAACAACGAGCTCGCCTTGGCTGGCGTCGGAGGTCGGGAGAGAGCTCCCGCCGCCTAAGGACGACCCCGTAGCGTCCGGAAGAGCAAGGCCGCGCGCCCAGATCCCGGGGGCCTCGGCTCCCGGCGGGTGCGCCTCCCCCTCTCTGGCCGACTCCCCGCCCGCGGCTGGGGCAGACTGCACAGCAAGCTGGAGGACTGTTTGAGATCCTAATCGATCAGAATCGCTGATTTGTGATCGGGTTTCTGAGGCAAAGCCCGGCTCCGCTGCTGGTTTAGGGCTGCGTGCGGGGAGGATTCGGAGGGCAGCTCTCCCTGCTGATGGGTACTTACTGTTTGTATAATTGAGAAGGTCCAATCTCCACCTGTTTAAGGAGCAGATTGAAACAGCAGAACCTCCCCTGGATCCTATTAAAACGTTTTTCCTCCTAAGGCCATTCAGTCGAACCAATTTTCCGAAGTGATTCATAGAGCTGAATTCTGCCAAGGCAGCTCTTTCACTTTTAGCCACTAAAGCACCGCGTGGAACCGGGTTTTGTGTTTTTCTAAAATAAAGAGAAGGATTATCAGAGGGGAGAGGGAGGGGGCTTGAAGGGGGGCGGGCAGAGACTTAGTGTGGCCAGAGGTACAAGCAGAGGGAAGAAAAGGCCCTTTTCTAGACAGGCCCCAAGTAAGTTCGGAGGAATTCAGCGTTTTGTGCCTGGCGCACAAAAGCAGCGCGCTCCACGCTCGGTTTGGAGGGGCTGAATTCATCTGTTTGCAGACCATTCCACCTGCGTATCACAACAAACTGCTCAAAGACGCTCCAGCACTTTCAACAGGCCGGGTGCTCTTGGCGACAACAAAAGTGGTCGAGGCTGAGGGTTCTTATGGGGGGTGGAGGGGGGAACGGCTAGCAAGAGAGAGAGCGAGAGAATTAGGTTTAGGGAGGAGGAGGGGGGGGTGCAGGGGTTTTTAAAAACTTTTGGACGGTTTTGTTTGCGGGACAATTATATCTTGCCAGCCGGCTTTTGCAAGACCACGAGCTTTGTAGCCGCAACCACAGTTTAAGAGGATTACGGTGGGTGTAATATGAGCAAACAGGGTCGAGGGTTGGATAGTGAATTTTATCTCCAAAGATACACGATCTTGTGGAGCCCAAGAAAATGCTACTGGAAGAAACCCTTCCCTTTTTCACTCAGGAACAGGTCTTGAGAAACTGAGTATCCTGCCCTGCCCGAGGCCTCTCAGCTGCAAAACACCCCCAGAAAACCATCAGGGCAAGAACGGGAAAGGTCTAGTTTTAGCTGAAGGCAAAGCATCCTTTTCCCCTTCAAAACTGCTACTACTCACTCCCCCTCTGACGGGCAATTTCAGACCCGATAGTGACCTGGCAGGTGAGGGAAAGGAAAAGTGTGCTTGGAAAGCAAGGGGAAGGAACAAAGAGATGTCTCTGAGGGAAAGTGGCCTGGAAGGCGACCTCACTGGGTTGATTTTCTCACCCTGCCAAGCTGGGAGACTGCCTCTACTGCCCCTCAATTCAGCAGGCACGAGTCTGTCCCCCTAAAACCCTTCTCCCCAAACTGTCAGATTTTGAAGCTAGAAAGAAGCTTCCTCAGCTGGAAAAAAAAAAAATTTCCATATACAGCCCATTGAATTTAGATGTTCAGAAAGGCAGAATTCCAGACCCAGTGTACCCCCATCCCTATGTTAATGTGAAAACAATACAGAGCAACTCCCCCCCCACACACACACCACCACCACCGCCACCAAACATGAAACAAGCCAACAACTCACCCTGACATTGAAATAGTATCAATACACCCGCAGGGGCTCAAAACCCGAAATTCTATCCCGACTTTCCTGCGTGTCTTGTTCAGTCACCGGCACTGCACCCCAACCCCCTTTCCAAATTGGGTAATTGTTGATCTCGGCAGCACGGAAGATCTGCTGGTTTGAAAGCTTCATCAGGCTGAAAGGCTTCCAAAGGCTTTCCGTGAACCTGCCTGGCCATCCCTAGCGCTTTTTGTAACTGCATAAGCCATCCCGCTCTCCCCGGCATCACAAAGGAGTGCTACCTCCACAGAAAGAAAACATTTGGGTAAAAACAAGTTGCCCCTAATGTGCCTCTCTTTCCAAATGTTGGGTGAATACACTGGCTTTTATAAAAGTATTTAATTAGCTTCCACAAACTTCTCCTTCCCTCGCCCGCAGATTATATTGAAGTGGAGGGTTGGAGACTATTTTACACCTTGCCACTCACATGTTAATTAATCTCTATCTAACCCTAATTGCAGTTTATTCAAGCACCGCTCAACAGCTCACCCACACAATAAACACTGATCCTACTTTTATACATATTACTTCACGTTAACACATTGAGTAATTAACTCCAGTACCAACTAATAGTGCAAACAAATATTTTCTGTAAACGAGATGATTTCAGGCAGAATGAAAGAGGACTAGGGAAACGTGGCGCTTGGTGGAGCGAGTGCTGAGATTTCCATTCGCTGCCCCCGACCCTTCAGATTCATTCTCATTTGCAGCATTTTTTTTTTTGAGGCTGAAATGTTAAAACAAAACAAAACAAAGAGGGACAACCATAGGAATGAAAATTTGACAATTTTATGAAGTTGATGGCAGAGTTCTGTGAGATGAGGGGTCACTTTTTCTACCTACACATTTTCAGCGATGTGGTGGGGGGGACCCAAAATAACTCCAGGTGAAGGGCAACAGGAGGTTCCAGGGATAAGCAGATGTTTCAGGGGTGTGAATCCTTCTATGGAAAATGAAGTTTTCCAAAGCTTCCTGCTCTGAGAGAAGTCCTGTCCTTCAAAGCAATGGTTAGAAGTGGGCCAAGACTGTGGTGATACACAAGAAGCCCCACCTCTCTTCCCAGTCCAGACTGGTACAAAAGCCCCACTTCGGAGCCGCAGGTGCCTTGAGTGGGCAACTGGACCGAGCGAGCCACCTCACCTGGAGGCACGCGGTCTTGGCCCAGGCGAGGCCCACTAGGCCTCAGTGCGCGCTCCGCTCGGAGCTGCCCTTCTACACTGAGGGCCACGGCGGTCAGCCGTACTTGGACGGTGCGGACGGCGGCCCACTACTCTTGGTCTGCCAGGCTGGACCCACCGTGGGGTCTTCCTCCGCCCTGAGGCCTCAGCTCCGGACCCTTCTCAGTTCCGCCGCCTCAGCCGAAAGCCAGACGCTTTCGCCTCGGCCCATCTGGCCCACGCTTGGTCCTCAACACCTCGGCCACGGTAGGGAAACACCGCCAGAGTTAAGCCTGACGCCCCTCGGCGGCCTGGGCTCTTCCCACGCTGCAGAGCAGGGTGCCAAGGCCAGGCGCTTCCGCGGCTCCGCTGGGCCTGACCCACGCGGCGACCTCGGGGATCTGCGGCTGTGGGACGCCGCACCCGTGCCAAGCCACTCGCACACCACTGACCGGGGATCCAGGCTCAACCCCAAGGACTGGAGCGCAATGTTTTAATTGAAATTGCAGGTTTAAGCACAGCTGGCGGCTGTCTATTGATTTTGCAAGGGCTTCTCTTGTGGGAAGCATATTAAATATGACTGGCGCTGCTACAGCCTCGCCTCTCCTCCTGCCCCCTCCCTCTGGCCTTTTTATGGTCACTAACCCGAACACTGTAATGATGACTTTTGTTTCAATTTTTTGTTGTTGTTTAATGCCAGAAATAGCCCTCACTTTAGGACAAATTACTTAGCAGACGCCTTCCCGGGGTGTAGACAACCTCAGAGGAAAAGCCCTTTCTTGAGCCAAAGCTCACATTGCACCACTGCTGGCGTCACCCAGGGGAAAAGGCGAGCATTTCTACTACAGAAAAGGTGATGGAGCTCCAGCTCTGGTCGCTTGCATCTGTTGGTTCTAGACGACAAGAGGCACTATTATTTTAAATATTATTACTATTGTTTTCTCACCTGAGTATTAGGTTGCAATACTCAATACAGCCTCCTGCCATCTCCCCAGGGAGCTGAGCAGCTTGGGGGCAGGCGGCGTGCTCGAGGCTGCTGGCCTTGGGGAAACACCCACCGGGCAGATTCGATGTTTTCTCCCCGCTCCTCCGTAACTTGTTCGGAAAACAAACCAAAAACCCCAAATCAAACTTGATGGTTGAAGCGCTCGCCCTCCCTCCCTCCCTCCCTCCCTTTCTTACTTCTTTCGAAAGGCATATTTAGGACCTGATTTACATGGTGCCACGCGTAACCGCTGAAAATAGATGAACTTCTGAAGAGAAATTTTTCTACGATCCTCTTTTTTTCCCACCCCCCCCCAGGAAGCATTTTATTGAAAACATTCGGACCGGCTTGCCAGGAGCGGGCTTGTCCAAGGCTCGGGGGCCTCCGCCTTCGGTGCGCGCGGTTTGCAGGATTAGTGCGGCCAGGAGACAAAGAGCCCCCGATGCCCCGGCCAGGCGAGGCTGGGCGCGCCCGGAGAGCTCCCGGGTTCCGGATACTGGCACGGAGCGCGCGAGCAGAGTCTCGGGCCCGGGCCTCCAGGGACAGATGGGCCAGAGCCGTCTGCATCTGCCCGCGTCCTCAGGGAGGCTGCGGCGCCCACAGCCAGGGTGGCCGAGCGCCCGTCCCACTGCGCCCGGCGGCGGTTTTGCAGCACCCGTTGCATTCGGGGACTAGTTTGCAAATCTCAATGCACCCACAGACTGGTTTTCACCCTTGAACACAAGAGGCGCCTCTAAGCCAAGGGCGGCCGGCTTTGCAGCCAAGAGGAGAAATCAGGCGGTGGTGCAAACCTATCATGATTTCCAGAATCCTCCCAATCCCCTCTGCAGTCACATCAGAGGACATTAGCTACGTATTTGGAAATCTGGAAATACCCGCTCCTAGGCCAGAGGGATTCTCCCCAAAAAGCAGAGCTGCAGTCTCTACCCACTCAAGTTTAGTGCGCTCCTCTGACTCCTGGAAGTGTATATGATCACAAATTAAATGTATGTTTAAATATATATGTAATTAAGAATACATAATTAAATATATATTATATATCCATTATGTATGCGCATTGTGTATATATGTATGTGTATATGTATATATATTCACTGCTATCGACAACCTTTCACTTAGAAATGCCATTTAATTAGGAATCTGATCCAGTACCCTCGCGCAATTTGTCAGCGGACGTGTCATTTTGCGAGGCGCAGTGGGGAAGGCAGGCGCCTCACGCAAATGCGTTTTCCTCTTGCGATGCGGTTTTGCTGTGCAACCCCGAGGAAACAATCATTTATGAAGAACAATTGATATATATATCACACGCACATATACATACATATACATACATGTATGTGTGTGTAATACACACGTATTGTGTGTATTACACACACATATGAAATTAAAAGGACTTTTGGTGAGTGGCTGGCCCTGCCTAATTCGGGTGCTGAATGTTTCTGACTTCTTGGGAAGACGGCTTAGGATCCTCGGCGTTATTTAACTTGGCAGCTAGTTAAACTCCGCGGTGGAGCCTGCCCAAAGGTATTAGCGTTAAGTGCTGAGAGCTGGAGTTCAGCCGGCAGGGAAAAGGAAGGACTGGAAGGGGCAAAGGGCTGAGAGGAACTGATTTCAGATTCATCCAAACTTCTGGAAATTTGCAGGGCAGCATAGGTCTGTGTTGGCTGGTCCACTGGATAAGAAGCTGAAATGCTATGATCACCTTTGAAGCAAAACTCTCCATTCTCTCTTTTGGTGGGTGGTTGGGTTTGGTTTGGCTTTAACAGACACTTCCCAGGTGTGCGGGCAAAAAGTTTTTCCCAGTCTGGGTTTCTTGAGGTCTTCGCTGTTTGGCCGAATCCCATCTTCTGCACTCCTGGGTCAAGGTTTCCGTCTGAACGCTCCACCTGGTAGTTTGTAGGTCGACTTTGGTAAAGACAAAATGCCAGCTGCAAAGGTGCTGAGTAGAGCTCCATCCAGAATGAATCAGCCCCTGCTGCTTCCCTTGCTACCTCCCTCACACACAGACCCTCTCTCTTTGGGGATTAAGCTAGGGTAGCAATCAGTAGGTGATTACTTGTTACTGAAGGCCCATTTCATGCCAGACACAGTACTAAGCTAATACCCAGTATTACTCAGTTCTCACGTCTTCCTATGAAGTATGTAGTCATATGCCCATTATACAGATTTGAAAATTGAGGCTCTTGGAGGCTCGATAACATGTCCAAGGTCATGTAACTGGGAGAGTGTGTTTTCAGAACCCGTGCTCCTAACCACCATACTAAAAACCCAGAGCTAAGCAATGAGCCTGAACGGCTGGCACAGTGTAAATTGGGACACTTTGAAAAACTGGTTGGCAGTATCTACTCAAGTTGAATATTTGCATTCCTTAGGACCCAGCAACTCCACTCCTAAATATATACTCAACAGCAGCGTGTTCCTATGTTCACTCAAAGATGTGGGCTGGATTGTTCATAGCAGTGTTGTTGGTAATAGTCCTAAACTGGAAACTGAATAAGCATCAAGTGTGGAACTCATAGGTAAGTATGTGATGGTATGGTCACAAAATGAAATACTATATACATCAGTAAAAATCAACAGACCACTGCTACACTAAATAGCATCAATGAATATCGTAAACAATACTGAACAAAAACAGTCAGATCCAAAAGACTACATATTGCATGATTCCATTTTTAAAAGTTCAAAAATAGGCAAAATTAGGGGATACAAGGCAGGGGGTTCTGAGGTGCTAGCAAGGGTTTATTTCCTGATTTGGGTTCTAATTTGTGGATACTTACCAAGCTTTGTACACTTACTATTTGAATATTCTCTTTGTATTTGTTATGCTTTTACATATCTGTTAAATACACTTATTTGATCACATTTCTATATCTCTATTATAATATCTCTATATCTGTTAAATAAGTGAATAATTAGCATGAAGTTGTCTGACTTGCCCCCTTCCCCAGATCCCCAAAGAGACAATGCTCACCTGCCTCTTGAGTAATGCTCCTTGAATTTCTTCCTCTAGACCAGACAATCCCATTAGTTAACTGGTCTCTCATATAGACTTTTAAAAACAAGCTGTACCCAAACTCCTAACACAGTTGTCTTTGGAGCCTGGACCACTGATCCAACTTCCCAGGGAACCTGCAATGGGCTCAAGAATGCTTGGCTTAATCAGGGGATTTCATTTGAAGCCTTTTTCTTACCCAAGACCTCAGAGGAAGGATGGCAGCTTTGACCTTGGACCTGTACTCTTTGCCCAGGGCACCAGGTGAAACATGTCAGGCCAGGAACTGCCTTGAACTTTCCAGAGACACAACCTGGCAAGTTGCTTTGGGAGGTGGAGGGTCTGGTTGAAGGCGGGAGGGTGGGGTATGGGATGATGGTAGGAACTGGCATTAATAGAAAGCCTTGGCAAGTCTTTAGAGCTCAACTCACTGGGTCTTGGCCCTAGACAAGACCGGGGGGGAGGGGGAAAGACAGAATCTTGGCTCTCTGGCAAGTGACCCAGTTAGCAGAACTAGCGGTTTTGCTCTGGGAGAGGGTGGCGAAGTTTATTTTAGCAGGAAAAAGCCTTGGGATACAGAAATCAAACCAAATACTTGACAATCCTTTTGTGCAAATCTCTGGTGAATTCTGCCAGTGGCACTGGTTACAAATCTGATCTCAGCACTTTAAGAACGATACCATGAACCTACAACTAAAGCAATTAAGGGTGGAGTGAGGAGGTAGGAACAGGTGCTCTAATTTAAATAGACTAAAAATAATTCTCTGGTCCTGACAGAGTGAGAGGAGATAAGACCCAAGGTGATATAATTAATTCATTAGTTAGCCAGCACACCTATCTTGAGATTTTCTATATTGAGCCCCTCTAGATGCCAGGGATACGGTGCTTACCGACATAGACACGATCCCTGCCCGGATGCAGCTTATACTCCTTCATTCAACCAATAGACATGTGTCAATACCTTCTATAAACCAGGCTTTGTGCCCAGAAATGGAGAACGGCTAACGGGTGCGGCTAGGTTGGTCTAAGATTCTCAAAGAGGGCAGTTAGAGGGAAAAAGTAAAAAAAACATATCCAAAGAACTACCTGACAGGGAAGTTAGAAAATATAAGAAACTTCCCGTTCCAGCAGAGGTGGCAGGCTGAACTAATAAAGAACAGGTTTCTGGAGGCATCTGTGATGGGTGGGTAAACCCCCCCTTTCGCAGCCTACTGCCTGGTGATTTTTCTAGAGATAGGATTTTGGTCTGATGGACTAGGGTCTCCCTGGAGCATGCTATTATGGCACAGTATGGAACTCCTTGCTGGGTTTTGTAGGGCTGAGTGTCTTTGTGGCACTGTGGGTTCTAGAATCAGATCAAGTTAGAAGCCTGGTTAATCAGTCAGCTGTGTGTCCACAGGCAGGGTGGAAAACCTCTCTGCAAGCTGGAGTTGCCTAGCTTTGGCAGGCGATGGACATCTACTTGGCCACAGGATGTCGAGGACTAAAGGAGAAAATGCACAAAACTTAAGTACCCATGACTGGCCAAGGAAAGCACTCCGTGTGTGTTCGCTATTATTGTTACCCATAACCATGGTCCTTCAGTCTGCCTGGAGAAGGAAGAAGAGGGCAAATAAATTACTTTCTTTTTTTTTTTAAGATTTTATTTTTAAGTAATCTCTACACCCACGTGGAGCTCGAACTTACAACCCCAAGATCAAGAGTCACATGTTCCACGGACTGAGCCAGCCAGGTGCTTGCCCAGAATAACTTTGTTTTTGTACATAAAAACTCTGGTTTTTTTTTTCTTTCTGATTTAAAAAGTAATCAATGAAGAAATTTTGGGAAAAGCAGAGGATTAAAAAGAATATTGAAAGTATGCATAATCCTTCTATGGAGAAATCACAGATGCATTAGCGTACATTCTTTCTATGTACTGACAGGGTTCACATCATATGATATGTAAGTGCTTTGCCACTTAATATAGCTTGACTATTTTCCCATTTTAAATATACTACTAAGACATAATTTTAATGTCTCTGTACTCCACTATATGGCTTTAGCTGAGTTAAACAGTCCTTTATCATTGGATATTTAAGTCGTTCACATTTTCTTTTTTGCAATAGCTCCCATCAGGAACATTCCCATACATACATTTGGTGCATAGCTAATTCCCATAGGACAAATTCCCAGAAGTAGAATTATTATGGCAAATGATATGCACATTTTTTAAGTTTTAAATATCAACTGACAAATTGCCTTTCAGAAGTAGGTACCATGCCTCTTTCCCAGCACCTGCACTGACACTGGGCATTATCACCAAAAAAGAAATCCTTACAAATTTGATCGATCCCACATGATCTCTCACTGCTATTTCTGCCCATATGTTCTTGCCCAGGACAGACTCAGGGACCAAGTTATGGAGAACTTGGAATTTAGAAATGATGGTACTGACCTGGGTGACAGTAGAGATGAAGAAATATGGGAAAGGGTATCTCAGAGAGAGAATCTTCCAGAGAAAGGGGAGACCAGTGTCATATATTTTGCGGCATCCAAAATGGTGCCAGCTTGTTTTAGGTTTTGAACAGTTCCTTGAGAAGCCTTGCTCTTCAGAAATCCCCAGTCAGAAAGCAAGCTGCTGGTCCCTTCATGTCTTCTAGACTCTCTGTCCTTTCTTGGGTGAGCTCCCCCCTTAGGTCTTGCATGTGGGTGCTGACCTGTAGCTGGAGGCATAGCACCCCCATGAGTGGGAGCCTTGGGCTAATGAAGCCAAGGTGGTCAGCGACTCTCACAAAAGTCACCCAAAGGATTGTGCCCTGACCTTGGACAGATGTTTGTAAAAGCAAGCTCACTGGCCAGAAGGGGGACGCTCCTGAGAACAGGTGGACTGGTGCAAATCTTTCACCATGCCTAGAAAAAGAATCAGAAGCACCAGAAGAAGGAAGTTCCAGCAAATAAGAAGAGTGGTCCAGCCACTCTTCACGCAAATAGGAAAGAAGGCACATAGTGGAGGATTATTTATTCACAAGAGCTAGATTTTCATGCCAAATCTGAGCTTCTCCCTAGCCAGCGAACTGCATGCTTTTCATTTACCTTTGTGATTTCTGTTGAATCTTTCCTGCTAAATAAAAAACCACTGAACCTTAATATGAGGGGTATTCAATGGGAGCACAGAATAATATAACGAACCCATATACCCAACCCCAATAAAATCAGTCCAAGGTCAATCCCAGTTCCTCTACATTCCCAGCTTCTCTGCCCTCCTAGTATGCTAAAGCAAGTCCCAGGCATAATATTTTGTCATCCAGAAATAATTTAACTACCATCACCTAAAATATTAACAATAATTCCCTAACATTATCAAATACCCAGATTTCCAGTTTTCTTATAAATGTCATAATTTTAATCCTGTGTTTAAATTATGATTCAAACAAGGTCCATCCATTATGATTGTCAAGCCTTTTAAGTCTCTTTTGATTTATACATTTGTCTCCCTCTCTCTTTTTTTTTTCCTCCCCGTGCAATTTACTTCCTGAAAAAAAAAAAAATTCAGGTTTTTTTTTGTTGTTGTTGTTCTGTAGTTTTCATAGCCCGAATTTTGCTGACAGCATCCCTGTGGTGTTAGCAATTTTAAAAACTCACTTCCTAAGATGCTGCCCTTCTTTCTGCCACTCCTTGAGCATTCCTTTGAGAGTACATTTTCGCTGTTTAAACCCCCTGGCCTGTGACCTCCTCGTAGGCAGGGGCCTCTCTTTTTCAGCTTCGGTCTCTGCCTCACAGCAAGCAGAGTGTCCACACCAGTGGACAACAAACACACTTGGTTTGTTGAATGAATCAAATGACTGGAGGAATTGTGCTCTCTTTTCTTTATGTCTCTGCCACGTACACCCTTGAACTCACCTTGCTGCTTTGAATTTCGTACTACGTGTATTTCTTTTCCACACGTGGTTAGTGTCTAAGCACAGGACATGCTTCATGTGGGTTTACAAATATAGACTTTCTCCCTACTGTCCTGTAATGACGCTCAGCACAGATTAAGATTCTTAGTTACTGACTTGTTCCGAGGCAGACTGACTTTCCATCCTCTGTGGTTCTGGAATGCATGCTAGTGCTTTTAGTTTCCTTACTAATATTTTTTAAAATGTCTAGTTTTTAACTAAAGGAAGGCTTCCCAGACTTTTCCTTGGGTATTAGGAAGGTATTTATTTTAATTCCAGAGTAAAGATTCCCTTTAGCTCTCATTCTCTCTCCCACCCACACCTCCATAGGTTCCTTGACGGTGGGAGTGGAGGTGGTACAAATTTATGTACATTCTATAAATAAGAGCTTGCTTGCGGAATGAAAGACGAGCCCTAGCAAGTAAATCTCTACCCCTCTGGTTAAATTAAATTGAAGCATATGCTTATTTAACATAGTTCGGCATGGTAAGTTTTATCTTTTGATGTGTGTTTGCAGGTTAGATCAGGTTTTCATCTAGAGAACATGAAGGAGTAAATAAATTAATATGGATCCCCTAGGAGGTTATGAGTAGATCTGACTTTTGTGTTTCCTGACTCATTGACTTTTTGGATGCACTAGTAATAATTGTGACCACTTACTGAGTTGCAACAACATCATATGGCACACTAATCTACGATATAGTGGAAATCAAGTCTCCCTTTGGCCAAATGTAATCTTTTTTCCCCAGGGAGCAACCATGGTTACTGATTTCTGATTATGAGCCAGGCACGGTGAGCCTAGCAGTTATTAGCAATTGTTATCATTGTATCACCATTGTGAGCCATAAAGTAGGGGGGCTGGTTATCCCCATCTTCAAGTGAAGTAAACCAGGGTTGGTGGGTATCAGTGATTAATCTAAGGCCACATGTTTGTTGAGTGGCAAAACCAAAACTCCTGGCTAGCCAGGGTGGAACCCCAGATTTCTTGCTCTTAGCCATGATCTCATTTTATGTAGAAACACAGCAATATGACATATTCATATCCTCAAGCAGTAAACTATAAACTATTTGTTGAATTGTTTGGAACAGTTTGGTGGTTTGACTTTCTTTCAAGAAATTAAAAGTGTGTAGCTTACATGGTTTGTATGAAAAAGGATAGGATACTGTTTCCATTTTATAGGTTAGAGAATTAAGAAGAGAGACAATGAGGGGGCCGTCTGGCTGGCTCAATCAGTAGCACTTGTGACTCTTGATCTTGGATTGCTGAATTTGAGCCCCACCTTGGGGGTAGAGTTTACTTGGAAAAATCAACAAAAGCCCTTAGTCTCTATAACAAATGTAAATGAAAAAACGAAAGAGACAACGGGTAAAGCAAGGAGTGGGATGGGGAAATGAAAGATGAAGGGCTCTGGCAAAGGTTCTCAACCTTTCTGTGTGTATGGGGGGGGGCGGTGGCAAACATACACCACTGACCCCATTGACAGTCTGGTAAGCTTGTGGACCTCATCTCACAATGTTTTTAAATGCAGAAGATAAAATATGTGCAATTCCAATGGAGACCATTCATATCAATATACAGTTACCAAAATCTTTTTTAAAAAGATATCTATGCTTTTTTCTTAATGCATTAAATAAGATCAGTGGCAGATCTAATATCTAAGGTAATTCAGAAGTACGGAGGAGTATAAGTGATATCTTGAGATATCGCAATGACTAGAACATGGTATGAAAAGTTCTAAGAGTTCTGTAGGTGAAAAAGCCACAGGTACTGCAGATGCTACTGGGGTTTGCTACCTCTTTTTTTTTTTTTTTTCCTTATTCAAGTTCACAGACCTTCTGAGTTCTAGACAAACACTCCAGGTTAAGATTCTCTCCCTGGTCAGAGGACCTGAGCAGAAGAAAGAGGGTAATCGTTAACCTTTCATCCTGTGCCTGCTACTAGAACTGTACTTTAATCCGGATTCTTCTTGTCCAGATGCCACTCTATTGGAACACGTTAAAAAGTAAATTTTTTTAAAAAAACACTCTTTTAAAATATTTTTTAGGGGCACCTGGTTGGCTCAGTCAGTTAAGTGTCCAACTCTTCATTTTGGCTCAGGTCACGATCTCAGGGTTGTGAGACCAAGCTCTGTGTCGAGCTCCATGCTGGGCATGGGGCCTGCTTAAGATTCTCTCTCTCCCTCTGCCCCTCTTCCCCCCTCCTCCTCCCTAAAATAAATAAATAAATAAACATTTTAAAAAAATAACGTATTTTTAATTTGAGGGGCACCTGGCTAGCTCAGTCAAGAGAGCATGTGAAAAAAAAAAAAAAGGAGTGTCTGGGTGGCTCAGTCGTTATGTGTCTGCCTTTGGCTCAGGTCATGATCCCAGAGTCCTGGGATCGAGTCCTGCATCATGCTCCCTGCTCGGCGGGGAACCTGCTTCTCCCTCTTCCTCTGCTATTCCCTCTGCTTGTGCTCTCTGGCTCTCTCTATCTCTCTGTCAAAGAAACAAATAAAATCTTAAAAAAAAAAAAAAGAGAGTGACTCTTGATCTCAGGGTCATGAGTTTGAACCCCACGATGGGCACAGAGATTACTTTAAAAAAATAAAGTGTTTTTAATTTGAAAAAAGGAATAAATACTCATGGTTAAAATAATCAAAATAAAACACTATGTGCTGAAAAAAATGTCTCCTTTCCATCCACGGTCAGCTGTCCCCTTCCCTAGTGGTCCCCGCTGCTCCCAGTTTCTTCTGAAGCCCTCCTGTATTGATCAGTACTCTTGGTCACCAGCACCCGAAACTGATGTCAGAAGAGGAGTTGATGAATTGCTCAGGGAGGGCTGGCGAAGAGGCTAAGTGAGGAACCAAGGGATACGGGAGGTGAAGCCAGCTCTGTGTGGGCTGCAGCTGCTTCTGGGTTCACGGCCCATCACTGGGCGCCCTGCACTGGCCTGCAGCCAGAGGGGAAATCCTCGAGGGCCTTCGGGGCCTCCTTCAGAGGCAACGTTCTGAGGTGGAGCATTGTTAGCCACACACTAGCTGTCAGGGGCACGCAGAGGGAACGGTCTCTCCCCTTTGACTTCCATGGGTTTTTGGATTTGGAGTCTGGGAGGCCAAGATGACAAACGTCCATTTAATTTCTTGAAAATATGTGTATGTATAAATACGCATAGACACATATGGATCGATTTGCTTATTACTTTTTAATTCTTTTATTATTTTTTTAAGGATTTATTTATTTATTTGAGAGTGAGAGTGGTGGGGGGAGGGACAGAGGGAGAGAGAGAGAATCTTTTTTTTTTTTTTTTAAAGATTTTATTTATTTGACAGAGAGAGAGACAGCCAGCGAGAGAGGGAACACAGGCAGGGGAAGTGGGAGAGGAAGAAGCAGGCTCCCAGCGGAGGAGCCTGATGCGGGGCTCCATCCCACAACGCCGGGATCATGCCCTGAGCCGAAGGCAGATGCCACCCAGGAGCTCCTCAGGAGAGAAAATCTTAAGCAGACTCTGTGCTGAGCATGGAGCCTGACACGGGGCTCAATCTCATGACCCTAAGATCAGGACCTGAGGCGAAACTGAGTTGGGTGCTTAACGACTGCACCAGGTACCCTGACTTTTTAATTCTTTTAAATGTTGGTCTGCCCATGGATTTTTTAAAAAAAGACCGAACTAAATATCTTGGACATTTTGCGGTATCAGCACATATACACGTACCTTTTTCTACCTGTAAATACAGAGAACAAACTGATGGTTGCCAGAGGGGAGGGGGTGGGGGATGGGCAAAATGGGTGAAGGGGAGCAGGAGATACAGGCTTCCAGTTATGAAGTGAAGAAGTCACGGGGATAAAAGGTACAGCAGAGGGAATACAGCCAGTGGCGGTGTAACAGCATTGCACGGTGACAGATGGTAGCTACACTGTGGCGAGCGCGGCATAAGGTATAGAGAAGTTGACTCACTGTGTTGTGCACCTGAAACTAATGTAACATCGTGTGTCAACGCTACTCAAGGAAAAAAAAATAAACCTATGCAATGATAGTGACTATTACATGAAAAACAAACAAACCCTACTTTATTCTTTTTCCTGGTTCCATTGTATTCCATCGTAGTAAAGGCAAGAATGTATTTCACTGCTCAGGAGAGGCTTCCAAGTCTAGCCTGGTGAAGTCCTATTCCTGGCAGGAGAAATGTGGTTTCTGTCTGGCTGCCCTCAGGCCAACATTGACGACAGTCTCTGCCCTGGGGTGCAGAAGGCTCACTTTGTAGCAGACTATGTTGGTGTTCTGCCTACTCCCCCTAGTCCTTAGCACTTCCTCCCAACCAGGCCTGATTTCCCACTTCCTTTCTTGCATTTGTTTGCCTGAAGGCTTTCTGGGAGGACCAGGATTTTCTTTGTCCGTGGAAATACCCTTCCCTGTCATCTCTCAGATGCCCTCGGCCAACGGCAAGAAGGACCAGGGCTGTCAGTCCTCTGCCAGCCCTCACACACCTCAGGGGGGTAACTCTGACGTGTCTGCTTTGCAGGGGGTTCCCGGACTTCTCCAGGCCGATCAAACTCCAGCTCCGCTCAGTGGCTGACATCTCCCAGTCCCCCTTCCCCAACTCACTAGTAGTGTTTCCTACGATTACCTCCCAAGTAAACCATTTGCACTTGAATCCTTGTCTCAGGGTCTGTTTCTAGGGAAACCCAAATGAAAGCAGTGATGATGAAGAAGGGGAGACAGGGAGAGAAATTCATTTGCTCATTAATTAATTCCTTCAATAATTATTTACTGAGGTCCACAGTCAGAGGAAAGTGGAGAATGCAAATAAATGTAGACAAGAGGGACAAATTCTTCCTTTCCAAGGCACAGGAGCAAATGCTAAAACAAGTGGGTAGTAAGCATACCTTGCTCAATGCACTGCCGTCCCATCCCCAGCTGATCAGGAGCGGTTCTTTTGGGAAGAGTACACCAGGAATGGGGAGTAACAGAACCCAGCTTCTCAAGGGCTCTGACCTGGCCATACCTGTCACCTGCTCAGAGCCTGAAACATGTGGCAAGCTCTTAAGAGCTTAAGAAATTAACAGAAATTAACAGTAAATTAACAATTAACAATTAAATTAACAGAAATTATCAGTAAAATCTTAGCTATCATTTATTGAGCACTTACCATGTATGCTGTTTTTTTAGTACTTTGCATGCATTAACACATTTAATCTTGATGGTAACCCAATGAGCTTATAACCATAGGTAATGCTTAGGGGACTCTTCTAGTTATTTCTATTTTATAGTTGAGAAAGTTGAGGCCTAGGGCAATTAAGTAATTTGCCCAAGGTCACACGGCTAGTGATTACCACCAATCGTCTGAAATCTGGACCGAGTTCAGCCTGACTCAGGAACCTGTGCTTTATTTCCCCTTGACTACATTTTATTATTTCTTTGCTCTTGGGGTTATTTACATCTATTGCATCAAATCAGTCCACAGCATGTCTTTTGGAAAGCTCAAGGGGCCGCTAAGTCATCTTTTACCCTGACCGCAGGCATTGTTACGGAGAGCCCATGCCTGTCTTCTCCTGGAGGCCCCTCACGTTGACACTGAATGCTCTGCCAACAAGCACCTTCCCACTGATGGGGGAAAGGGGTGCCCTGACAGTGCATGGTGCAGGGGTGCACGGGGTGGTCTGCCTTCTCCAGGGGTGAAGGGAGAGGGGTGCCTGAGTCCCCCTCAGAGGCTTGGCCGGCCTCAGCCACCCTCGCTGGAAACCTTCCGTGTGGAATGGACCAGAGTCTGTACTCCTGACCTCCACCCTCTATTCCATCCTGCTATCCCTGTGGCCCCAGCTTTCACCTTTAACAATTAACTAGGGTGGTTTGAGCCCCTATCCTTTGTCCTAACAGAATCTTGGTCCCTCCCCATCTCAGGATTACCTTTCTTTTATGTATTGGGCAGAAATGGGTACTTCTTACATATCCACTCCTGAGTCACTCCTTGGTTCTGCCCCTGCCCTCAGTTCACCGTGTGGAAGGCTCTTCTCTGGGACAGGTACCCCCTTTTCCTTGCGTTCTTCACAGGAATATTCCCCCAAGACTGTGTGCATAGCAGCCCCATCACAGAGGTAGTTGGTGGTGACAGAGGACAGGTGCAATGTGAGTTTGTTTACTTACAGTGGAAGATGAAATCCAACTTCAGGAGATGTTAAAAGTGAAAAAATTTTTTGTCTGAGAAATCACTGAAGTATGATATCAGAATTGCAGACTAAGAGGTGAACAAGAAATGGATTAGAGATGGTTTTACTTGCTGTCAATGCAGAAAGAAACCCATTCCCTTGATTTGGAAAGTCACTAGTCTACATTAATCTGCCTGGAATCATTTTTTTTTAAAGATTTTATTTATTTATTTGACAGAGAGAGACAGCCAGCGAGAGAGGGAACACAAGCAGGGGGAGTGGGAGAGGAAGAAGCAGGCTCCCAGCAGAGGAGCCCGATGTGGGGCTCGACCCCAGAATGCTGGGATCATGCCCTGAGCCGAAGGCAGACGCTTAACGACTGTGCCACCCAGGCACCCCTGGAATCATTTTATCATAACTATCCTCTGAGTTTTGGAGAGAAAGAGTTCTCCTCATGCTGCCAAAAGTCATTTCCTGGGAGCTCAGCTTTTGATATCACAAAAGTAGAGATTGGCGTTTCATTAAAGTGGCCTCTGCAAAGTTCGACTTTCCAAATACATTGTGACGTCAGTACTCTCCATATGCTCTGGAATTTGGAGTCAATGATCTTTATTTTTGACTTTTTTTGCAGGGTACTTGGTGCTCAAAATGAGAGTAATAGCACCGAGAAATGCTGTGGAAGAATTTGTTGTGGTCACAGACTTGCGCTGGGTGGTAGGTGAGGTAGGGTATGGTTCAGCCGTCCTGGTTATTATAATGTAGTGACAGGAGATTCTGAAACCGCATTGTAGCTTCCACGTAAACTGTAGTTGTCTTTGCATCCAATGCCCCCCATATTTGCCTTCTCCTGTTGCCTCTGATTTTCTTTTAAGTGCATCCCCAAATTTCCAACACTTTCTCTGAAATCCATACCATCTCCCATTATATTTCCTGCTTGGATATGTCAGCAAAGCCTTGTTTATTCTTTGCAATTGTATTCACCATCCAGGAAACAAGCCAACTCGTTTATGATGGACAGAGGGAAATATGCCAACTTAACCATCTTTAGAATTGCTTTGTGCCATTGCACCAGCAATTCTTGGGAAAGAAAACAATTTATTTGTGTACTTTGGGCTTATTGTTTCCTTTGCATTCTAGTTATTTTGTGGTTGGTGTCTTAACTGTGATCGCTTTATCCCTCTGTTCGCTGGTGGCTGGGATGAATTTGTTGTGCAGTGTTTTTCTCTGACCTGAGGCGTGCTGTCCTCAGGGTAGAGGGCTCGCTGGCAGATTGCGCCATCCTGGCCCTTTCCTTGTGTTTTGCTTACTTACAACAAATGCAGATTTACAACTTTAGATGAAATGCATGGTTTCAGAAGTAGGAAAACAGATGATAATTTTCGTATTTAGATGAAGAGGCAAAACAACCTCGAATAAAAGATGAATCCTGATTTATAAAAATTTGTTTACCAAGAATTGCACAATCGTGCATAATTTGATTTCACTTCAGATTGGTTAATCATGTACTGATAAAAACTGGCCACAAAGAACATGCTTATTTTGGATTTTAAAGTTTAAAGAAAATGAATATATTAACATTTGTGCAGAATCAATAATGATACCACCCTCATTGGTTGATTTCCCAGAATTCCTACAGAAACCCAAATGCATGCCTGTGCTAGAAATTCAGCTCATGTTAGTGGGGAGGTAGATGGCTTCCCTAGAGCCACTAAGATTCTTGGCTTTATTCATTCTTTGTTAATAGACAGAGTATGTTGTAATCCATTTAGTTCATGTGTTCTTGGTCATGACCACACTCTTGGGCCTCTCTGATGCCCACCCATTCAATTCGGCCAACATTTACTGAATGCCTACTGTATCCCAAGCACCAGACTGGCACACACAAATGGATCCGGTCCCTGACTTCAAGAAGCTGGCTGTCTAGCGGAGAGACAGATACATCCACAGATCATTATACAGCTCAGTTCGACCGGGATTCGATTTGGGGTGTTTCAGAAATTCTTCAGTCACTTTTTTCAAACAGTCTCTTGGGTCACTTCCACAGATGGCTCATTTCCTCCGTTATGTTTTGTCCACCCTCATTTTACCCTGGATTTTCGTTTCGCCGAAGTTTCCTCTTGTTTCTCCTTTGACCAGACAACCTCTTTAAAGACAGCGTAACCATTAAGAGTAATACAGAAAATCTCTACGTGCAGAGAGAAAAATGATCCCACACTGATAAATGAAAAATGCGATTTGCCTTAGTATGCTCAGGATGAATCCCACTTGTGAAAATATATTTTAAAAATATATAAATATATAAAATATATAAATATATCCAATTGGATATTGGATATGATTTGAACATATTTGGAAGAATATATGCCCATCTGTTAGCAATGGCTACTTTGGGGAAATGGGTTGGGGAAGGAAGAGGCTTCAACTTTTTGTTTCATAGAATTCTACTTTATTTGATTTTTTTAACTTAAAAAACTTCTTTAAATATTTTGAAAAAAATAAAAATACTGCTTAACTCTCTGTTATTTAGCCCAACAAACCCAAGCTAAACTAAACTACGTGTCCTTTTTTGGAACCTTCATCCATTCCTCCCATCTTAATCGCTCCAAAACCCCTGCATAAGTGTCTCCAGCAAGCCAGATTCCCTAAGACACCGAGCATAGTCATTACTATCTTACATCAACATGTATTTGTTGAGTGTTTACTCTGTGCGCTGGGAATTTATCAGAGAAGAAAAGAGCTTTGGCTAAGAGGTACATTCCCCTCGCCTCCCTCTGCTTTGGTCCATGTCCTTTCCTGTCCTGTGTGCTTTTCAAGGCCCACCTCCTCCAAGAAGTCTTCCCTTTCTTCTCCCTCCTCTGCATCTGTATGTAGTCCATACGAAGCTTTCGAAGATTCAGATCACCTAGACTAAAGGTTCTAAGGGAATAGTCACCAGAGCATCTACATTTTTGTATGTTCGGTCTTCATTTATTAATCATATATTTAGTGAATACAGTAAGGATAGATTAGGGAAGGTGGCACAGACCACAGCCTCCTGAAGTGGAGAGAGGCTGCATGAAACGGGTAATGATGCAAAGACCCCCTTCGTGAGGGGTGTGATGAATCCTAAGAAAGGGGAGTAGAGAGGTTTAGGAGAATATGTACCAGGGACATGGAGGCTGAATTGAGGGTGGGGTTTGGAAGGGCTTCTTTGGGGGAAGCCAAATTTAGCTGGGATTTGAAGGGTGAGATGAGGCGCTTGGAGGGAGGCCTCCAAGAGGGCAGAACCATGGTGCATAGGAGGAGGTGAAAGTTGGCAGGGATAGCTGAAATGCAGGGAGCCAGCAGAGCAGAGTTAACAGAGGGGGCTGGAGGGGCTGGCGAGGGTCACATCGTGCGTGGCCATGCATGCCACCTTAGCGGATCTGGGCTTCATTCTATGATCAAGGGACCCGCTGGGCTTCATTCTATGATCAAGGGACCCGCTGGATGCTTTTAGTTGGAGGAGGGATGCCTTTTAGAAAAGTCCCCCTGGCTGATGAAGGGGGGTGCACTAGAGAGAGCCTGGGTGCTTCTAGCAGTGCCTGGCCAGTATGTACTCAACAATTTGTGGGCTGATTGATAATACAGTGAGTGCTTTTCCATCAGGTTCACATTTCTCTCTATATTTCCATGTCTCACCATCCATCTGGCACTTTTTCCTATGGCCTCTTCCCTACCAGTCCTTCAAAGAACTCTGGAATTTTCCTCTTTTAAAAAAAGGAAAAAAAATTTAAACCTGCACTTCACAAGAGAGGCTAACCAAACCGTCAATACCCATGTTTAGAGGCAATCAACTCTATTTTTGTAAACAGTGAACTACAGTTATAACCCACGACACCACTTACCGGAATGATGGAAATTAAAAGGAGTGACAATCCCTGGTGCATTAAGGGACTCTGATACTCTGCTGGTGAGAGTAGCATGTGGTGCACCCTCTGGGGAAAACCGGCAGTATTTCCTAAACAATGAACACACCTTTCTTTACCCTATGACACAGAAACTGCACTGAAAGATACGCACAAAGACATTCATGGTGGCATTACTCATAATAGCCCCAAACTAAATACAATGTGTGAACACGGATAAATTGTGGCATATCCATCCTACAGAGCACTGGAAAGAAATGAACTACAGCTACACCAACAACATAATGTAGAGCAAAAAGAAACCAGACTTGAAAGGAATATACACTGTGATTCTAATTACATGAAGGTTTAAATTCAGGATTTCGGTTACCTTTGTGAGTGAGGAGGGGGTAGAACTGGGAAGGGCCAGGGGCATGGATGTATCCGGAGGTGTTCATGATGTTCTATTTTTGACCTGGCAGTTGTTCCAAGAGTGTGTTCACTTTGTTCAGGTCCAATCATTGACCTGCATGCTTAGGATTTGTGCTGTCTTCTGTATGTATATTGCATTTTAACAAGAGAATAAAATAAAACAAAAAAGAAGAGAAAACTTTAGATTCTGTCCCAAGTAAGTGAAAAAAGAAAGCTCAAGATATCAAAATGGTCTCCTTCTCGGCTTTAAGCTTGTCGCAAGGATAACTTGGGACTTAAAAACTTGGTGAGTTCTTTCTCTCTGATCTCATCTGCTATCATTTTCTTCTGCCCAGCCCTTTCTTCCAGGGATGCCGCTGGGGCAAGCTGTTCGCCAGGACCCTCAGTGCCGGGCTGGGCTGACTTCTCCTTTTTTTTTTTTTTTTTTTTAACCCTGGTTTTGAAGGCACAGTCTTTTCAGATTTGCTTTTCTTCGTGTCTTTTGGATCACGCGCTTTGGTTGTTTCTCTAACTCACTCACTTAGCTCCCTTTCAGGGCTCTAGGGCATTTTCTTCCTCTTTCCAACTATATGATACACTGGGTAGACACTCTCTCTTTACTTTGCACATTTTTGAATTGTTCACAATTGTGGAAAAATAATTTTTAGCTTTGCAACTAAAAAAGTAATACAAATCTATTTTTAAAAATTCTGACTTCTTTTGATGCCATTGGGCAGTCAAAGATTTTTCACACCTGAATGATATACCCTCACCATTTATGTATTACCAATTCGACGCTAGTGTCTCTGGATTAATGTTTCCGTATGGAGTTGCGTAGCCACAGAGCAAGTAACCTTAACCTTCCTGACCTCAATTTGCTTGTTTATAATGAAGATAATAATAGTCCTCTTCCCTTGTGGTGGTTGTGAGATTTGAACGAGGTATTACATGCAGAATGCCTGGTACAGAACAGAATAGTTGCTCAATAAATGGGAGTTATCCTTGTAATCCCACTAAGGGCAGGAAGTACTGTGGATTTGTACCTGTAGACCTCAAGGATTAAAGAGAGTAGGACATACTATTCAGAGGGGTTGATTGGTAGAGAACAACTGGTCTACCTGGTCCTACTGATGAATTCGTCGCTTCCCCAAAACCTCAGTCAGCCCCAAGAGAAAAGGGCAGCTTGGTTTAGTGACAGACATAAATAAAACAGATAAGGCTGAAAAATGTTTGATTTGTTTCACACCTGGGTGATTATTTTGCCGACAAGAAATGGGGAGCAAGAAGAGTGCTCCGTATCTTAGAGAATCTTGTAAGATGCTTTAACAAATATATAAGAATCATATATAATTGGCACACGCTTTGTTTGAATGCAAACACTGCTGTTAAAGTAGGGCTTGAAAACAGTTTGTTGGCCTTCTTTTCGTACAGGAGAAACATTTCTCTCGTTTACACTACTCTCTTGCTTAGCAGACCCTTATTTATCCTATAATGCAAGCGTAATCTCCCCAACATGTCCAAGTGCCCACAGTTCTGAATTAGTGGAGTCGGAATTAGTGGGACTCTTGGCTGTCTCTTGTGGAGACAAGCATTTGAAAACCACCCCTCCAACCGTTTCAAGGACATGAACTCTTCCCTGCTCTTGCCCTCCTCTGCCCACTTTGTGTGTGTTTCAGTGCTGGCTTTCAAAAGAGACAGAGGAAAAAAGACTCGGAAGTGTATTCTTAGGACATCTGAAGAGTTATTTATTGAGAAGCCACAGTTTTCCACACTTTCATAACTGTAGGCTTAATATAAGGCAAAAGCAAGATGGATGCACTACTTTACACAGAAAGAAATAGCTCTGCAGAGGACCCCCGGGTCATGCAGTCACAGATCAAGATGCAATGTACATGACAGATATAAAAACAGTGTGGAACAAAATAATTTAAATTATGGTTACAATCTACTGAAGGAAATACCCATATTTTATTATAAACACATTTATAGTCTAGGGTTGTAATTTAAATATTTAGGTTTTTTACATACACGGTATTGAAACAGAAAAGCAAAATGTAACGTTTAATAGGATAAACTTTGACAGAAGACAGTTGCTCTGAACTGTGCTTAGTGTTAACTCATGATGGGATCACCCTTGCCGTAGCAAATGAGAGAGCAATCCATTGATATGTAGCCATCCTTTTCTGGCTAACTATACGGATCATTGAAAGGATGAGTTAAAAAGGAAACCAGGGGTTCATGTTTTCGTTTCAGGGGAACACAAAGAACCAGAAGTTGGTTGCCGGAGACTTGCCTTTTGTTTTCCAAAAAACAAAGCAGATCTATGTGTCTTAATTAAATGAATTCATTGTCTCATTTACATAACTGGCATCCACGTAATGTGAAACAAAGAAGAGAAATACTTGGTATACTAGCCCTCACATCCATTTACCGTCAATGCATACACAGTACATTAATGAAGCATCATTTAACTTTGCTGAGAACAGAAACACACCTAGCAGTTGGACTATGTATTTTCCATGAACAGTATTTAAAGAATGGTGCTCCATATTGCTTGTAAACATGTAGACATGGAATCAGGAAATCAGTGGGGTCGAAGGTCATTTGCTAATCTTGGTACCATGTAGCTAAAATGGCAATTGTATTGGTAAACATCTCATGGGCATGGTAGTTGACAGAAAATTCCCTAATGGGGTTAACTAACAGACTAAGGACATGCATTGATTACAGGACTTTGTCCTAAAGGACTCCAGGCCCTAGCGTTCTAGTCGTCTTCCTCGTCTTCCTCATCGCTGTCCTTCATGCTGATTCCCTGCAGGCCCCCACCCTCGCTCACTGAGGCTGTGGCTTCCTCCACAGTGAGCCGGTTCCGGATGGTTTCATACGTCTTGCTGTTTAAAGTCGAGTCCAGGACCCCTTGCAATCGGAAATCTCTATAGGTTTTCTAAGGAGGGAAAAGATCAGTGATAAGAGAGATCTCATCTCCATGAAGGGAGGGAAAGGACACAAGGCACGTGTGGGCACGAGAACACTGACCTTCGGCTAAGTGTCTCACTTTATGCATTGTCAAATGAAAAGCCACCGTGCTCAGATTTCACTTGTACTGAAAACTGAGATTCGCTGAATGACAGAGAATGAGAAATTGTGGCAGGATAAACTGTATTAGCTGAGACAAAGCAAAGAACATAAGCTTGTGTTTATTCAGTTCCATAAAGGGAAATGTTCCATGATTGTTTTGATTCTCTCTCTCTCTCTTTTTTTTTTTTTTTTTTGGTCTGGCTCTTTCTCTTAGGTTGGTATAATATAATATGATAGACTGTGTAAGGGGCCATAACATATAAATAATGGATCAACTGATTACGCTAATTTGCGATTTCCTTTGCAGTCTGGTCTTTAATATTTTTGAGGCTCGTAACTGCATATCCCTCCGTCTCATTCACAAGACAGACATATGTATGTTGGTATATGAAACCTAGTACGGGCAGCAATAATTACAGGGAAGATGGAGCGTTAATGCCTCATCAATATGTTGCAGACATGTGATTCATTTCTTATCTCCCTGGGAAAGAAGTCTATCTATTCCGTTCACAACTTCATGGTCTCGGGGAAGAAATTTGGCTCTTTTTCAAGACCAATGGCTTGGTAGTACTGTACCACAAATTCTTTCTTTGTTCCTTCAGGCAATTTCTCTCAGATTTCCTGAGGTATCCCAGGGATTGGTTTTTTTTTTTTTTTTCTAGAAATCCCTTAGCGTTAATTGAACATGACCAGAAGCATCTGGCTGTTGTCTACTTCTCAACATTTTTTTGGAAAAAGGTCTCTCTCTAACAACTTTTCTCATCACACTGCATATCATTTCAGCTACTGATTCTGCTGTACGTTTCTTGTATTGATATGGGACACTTGCTAAAGGGCATGAGAAGGAATGTTAACGTACTTCAGTGCATACCCATGGTGACTTCCATTTCTTGCCGTCCATCTAATGCAATCCTAGTATCAACAATCACAATGTCAACCCCTCTTGAAGGTCACATGTCGTAATGACTGCAGAGTTAACTAGAGAATGCAGTTTGGCTAAGTGAAGTCCAACAATAACAGATTATGAGTATGATGACCACGTGTCCTCTTTATACCTGTTGTCCCAGCATGATTAATCACAGCACCTTCTTTCCTTTGTAAAAGTAATCTGATTTTGGCACTAAGTTAATAGGTCCTCCTAATTAGGGATCAAACTGCAAGGCTTTCCTAGGTAGCTAGATAGCTACCTGACTTGTCCTCACCTTGACGGGAAAGGGTAGGAGGCTGAGTACATTCTAGGCATGGTGTAGACCAGATATCCGGAAAGTTAGCTTGTTTTTGTTTTTGTTTTGTTTTTTTTGTACTTCTCAAGCAGTTGTTCTGTTTCCACTTAAGATAATATAATTGGTGCCACAGTATCATGGGAAAAAGAAAGGTAAAAGCACTTGAGTATTCTCCCCTTTATTCAAATGCCAGAACAGCATTCTCCAACTCAACTCGAAATGCCTGCAGACAGGGGCCATATCTAGTCATTTTAAAGTTCTCCATCTTGTAATATACATCTTGTAATATTCAACTAATATTTAACCAGTGTTGGATGAGTGAATAAATGCTTGCTGAAGAATGAATGAATGAGTGGAGGAATGAAGGGAATGGATGTGGAGGTAGGAAAGAAAGCCAGCTGTCTTTGGAAGTTTGCCTCGGGGAAGGGGACCTCTGGTTAATGTGCTCGGTGAGGAGGTGGTGCGTTCTCCTTCGTACCCGTGTGTTGGGACACTAGTTATGTTGAGCCCGTCTCTGGCAAAAGTGAAGGGCATTCTCTGGCCAGTGACATTGCTGTCCCTTCCCTGTGGTTCATGTCTGGTTTTTGTGTGTGTGTGTGTGTGTGTGTGGCAGAAGGCTAAGAAGAAACCTCTCTCAGACTTACATTTTTTCCTTAATGAAATATTGCTAGTTCCATATTCCCAACATAGATCTAGAAATAGCAGTAATGGGAAGATACATATTTTAAAATCTTAAAATTAACGTCTTCTTTTCATGTCCACCCGGTAAGTGTCAAACAAAAAAAATGCCCCCAAATAATTTATTTATACCCAGGAAATGGAATTGAAGTGGTCAGGCAGTGGCTAGTGAGCTTGCCTTAAGAAACTGAAATTTAAAAAATATGAAAATTAGGCTGCGTCTATGGTCTGAGTGCTTACATTTCTTTTTTAAGAGCTGTAGTGTGCGGCTGTCTGTAACCTTCCCTGGGCAGACGCTTTGTGAGATCAAATGCAGATGATAATAATTCTCTTTAATTACACTCAACAGAACAGTAATTGGTTTTAAGTCAGCACTGGGGTAGAGGAGCACCTTCAGTGAAATGGTGCTAATCCTAAAGAGACTAAGAAATGGGGTGGGGGGCTAGTTTCTGCTTTGAATGAGATTTTTGCATCACGAATGTTTTAAAACCCTCTATGGTGAAGCATCAAATGGAAACTGAAATGATCAAAAACGTATTTACCCCCTTCTGTGATCTTATTATTTCACGTAAACCACTGAGATTTCACGCTGAAATAATTATCATTAGTCCAAGGCACACACACAAGAACAGGGGAAAAAAGCTACTTTGAGGGTATGTTATCTCACCTTTGTGATCCTTTCCATTTGATTGTATACACGCATCGTAAGAGAGATTACTTCAACTACGAGAACAATATTGATTTGCATCCTGATAACGATCACAGGACATATTTAGAAATAGCTGGAGGTAAATATTTCTATTACATTAATTGTGGCAAAATTTTATTTAATTAAACCATAAATGAAATTGGTAATTATGTGATTAGCATAATGGTACCCAAACCAGCTTCTGAAAGTCTAATGCACAGGGCACGAGGGCCCCTGCAGTATTTTTGCATGACAGATACATAAAGTATTTTTCCAGCCTGGAAAAAATATTAAATTCCTTTTTGTTAATTTTTCCTTTGATGTCTGAGTAATAAATTAACCACGCATCCCAAAGTGATTTCATAGGTTTTTCTTGCACGAGATGCTGTTTTAGAAATCATCTTGTTTTATATGTAAAACAATATTCTTTGTGTTAAGGACGTTCTGCAGCCTGACAATGAAATGTATTTCAGTGAGCTATTTGCCAAGAAGAATAATTATTTTTTTTTTTTTACCTTTACCATCCTAATTAGTGTTTTCAACTGGTAAATGTGAAGCTGTAAGTCCATCCGGTCCGTCAACCAGGTGCAGATCACGTTCATGGAGCTGTTGTACCATTGCTGAAAAAAGAGACAAAAGTTCTCCAGCCAACACATCACGAAGCATTTGCAGAGGAGAGAGGGAACAGGCCATGTTTGAGCATCTGCTCTGTGCTAAGGAAAGACTAAATGGTTAAAGAGAATTTGAGAGCAGAGACAAATCATGAACATTAATTGACGCAAAATCACAAGGTACCAGATCAGCCTGAAAAGAGGTGGGTTTGGACTTCGAATCTAACGCAGAACTCTTCCGCTCTTGACATCTCCTACACGGTCAATTCACAGAGGCCATTTTCGCTCTTCTGATCCTCCTTTTTGTTGGTCAGTTTTACTCAGTTGAGACTCAAGTCACTGCTTATTTCCTAATGTCACTGTTTCAGATGCCCGGGGAGATGGGGGTTTCTCCACGGAACAAACTGATGTCACTTGCTACTTACCTTTTGAAAAATCCAGACCCTGTCTGCGGACGACAATGCTGGGAATCGGGCTGAGAGCCTTATGAATTGAGGGCGAAGTCTACCTTCCTCTACCCTATTGGGGGCACTGGGATCGAGACAAGGAAGAAGGTTTCTCTTTAAGGGCCAAATTGTACTCCGGGCAGCTTCTGTGCCCTTACGTTGGCTGTGCAATCTGTTTTAATCTTAACACCAAAAAATTATGGAAGATGAGAGAAAAAAACCATCTACAAATGAGCTCATTTCAAGCTGTTGAAATCATACTTCCCCTTAAGGGGGTTAAATTTTGCTTCTTGTCTGTGAAAAATGCTTGAAGCTGTGTCACTTTAGACTGCCACCCCTGTGGCGCAGGAAGTCTCTGGTGCGGTATGATTCTGCAGTACTGCTCATATATTCATAAATCTCACTCGGAGACATATGAACAGTGTTAGGAAGTGTCAGTATGAAAAAAAAATCTAATCTTTTAAACTTCACCAGGTTTCATTACGCATTGCCGCTTATACCAAACAATTTACAAATAAAATGAAAAGGTGTGGATGGACCTATATATTTATTTATGGGGCATCTATATGAACTGTGCACAGAAAAGATGTAAGAAAAAAAGAGTGGTTAGAGAACTGAGACTATGCATACTCTCATGCTAACCAATGCACACGCACGCGTGCACACACGCACACGCACACACTTTGCACACCAGTGGGGATTTGAAAAGCATAAATAAAAACATGTTTCTGATGGTAACTCCACCCTTTCTCACCTAAAGATCATCCAAAATCAGTTTATGCCTAACACTCACAGTTTTTCTGAAGCCTTGTTTCTGACTTAATTTCTTTAAAAAAAAATTAATTTGGGTTTTTACTTGCAAGGTAGAACTGCCAAGTTTCACCTTGTAAGAAACGACACAGTCTCAGCCATGGCGTTCAGAAGCCCTCTTTGCAATCTTTCATTTCTAGGCTCCTTCCTCATCAGAGCCAATTGTGGCTCTCCTTGGAGCCCAGCCGCAAACAGAGACCACACTACCCCAATCAAGGCGGCATTGCAGCCTCACAGCCAACTTCTGCTCTTTTAAAGATCATGGAGGCGAAACTGACAGTTTCAGGAACCTTCTGTCCCTCCCCAGGGAGCAGGCGGGGTGGGGGGTGGGGATTTTTTTCCCTGAGATTCACAGTTCACTCCGTGTAGGAGGGGGTTTGCCCAGGTCAAGCTGCTTCAGGCATGGACAGGTTTTCCCCTCTAGGAGTGAGAACATTTTACTGAAACTTTTTTTGGGGGTGGGGGAGTGATTATTGGGGAGTGTTTTTGGCACCTCCTGCCTTGGGATTCTGGAGCTTTTGCTCTCACTGCATCTGGGTGTTTTAAGACGGGGTCTGAGGACAGAAATACCACTGGGTCACTGGTGTTCCTGCAGCCCTTCCTTACTCTCAGCAACTGGGGGCTCTCTTGTGTTCACTCCAGCCCTCAAATTCTGTTTGCTGGGCTTTATCTAACATGCAATAAAGTATTTCAAGAGTCACAAACATCGGTCTCCCCTCCACCCCACCTCCTGGGGTTGGAAGATGACCTTCAAAGAACGTGGGGACCTCCTGGCCAAACCTACAAACCTAGCCACATGACGGGTGCATCTCAGGGACACAAAAGAGGAATGTGGCACTCTGGCTTCTAGGCAGAGGTGGCATTTTGCTTTGGCTGTGACAACAGGCAAACCGGCGCTGGCTGATATCACTGCCAGCAAGCCTTGTGCAACATGCCTTTTTCTCTTTGCTGAGAGACGTGCCACCTTTCAGGGGGGAAAAAAAATAACGACCCCCCCACTTTGTATAATTCCTATTCTTGTAAATGGCTTTTAGAGAGTAAAAAATAAAAAACAAAAACAAAAAGGTAGGATACTCTGAATCCTCTCTCTCTGCTGCGGAAAGGGTAGGGAGGTAGGAAATGCGTACAGCAATGGATCAGTGTATCACGCTTGCTGATTCCCACCCCAGGAGAACAAGAAAGCCCTGGAACATCCATGCCTTTCCTCCTGGATCTCACATCTAGCAAAAGAAGTGTAAAAAATGTATGATGCCCCATTGGCTACGCATTTCAAGAGGCAAAAGGGAGTAAGTCACTCCTTTCCAAACCTTATGCTCAGTAGATGAAATTGGAGGCACACAGCGCTAACTTGGACGCGACACAGCGTTAACTTGGTTTTCCAGAAAGGCGCTTAAAGGCATTTGGATGTCGGAGGAAGCAAGAGTCACTGCCTTCTAGAACTTTAAAATGTTAGAGGTGAAAAAGAACTTCCCCGTTACCCTTTGTAGAGGAGGAAACAAAGGCCCAGAGAGGTAAAGTGACTTGCCCAAGGTCACGTAGCCAGTGAGTCCTGAAGTGGAGGTCCTGCGGGATTGGGCACTGGACTAAAACAGCTGATCATCGAGTTACTCCTCCCTGGGCGGGCCCAAGAGTGTGCTGGTCAGGAGAGCTGAGCGTGTGCACCTCTTTCCAACTCCACACTCAGGGTTTCGCATTGACAGCTAGAAATAGGCCTTAGTGGGAGTTTTTACACCATGGAAATTGGCAAACGCCACAAGCCAGGGCATTCTCCCTCCAGAAAGCCAGTTGTTAAACATTTATCGGCACATTACTGGGTATCTGGGTTGGTCCTGCTTGTTCTCCCGTGGTGCTTATTATTCAGGGTGCTTTATTTGAGACTGATGCTAACAAAGCAGATGTGCTAGAGTTCTGCAAACCAGGAAATAAAACATTGTAAGGTCTCCCCATTTTGTTTTGTCTTAGGTTCGGATATGCCTTTTCCAGAAACATCCTAACAACTTTGATAAAATGCACTGTAAACCCTAGGATAAAAATTGTGAGCTGACCTCACGAACTAAGTATTTAAGTATAACCACAGCTCCTTTGCTGGCCTCCCCTTAAGTTCAGCTATATTTATTGGAAACTTCCTAAATAAGGTTACTTTCATCCTAGAGAAATAAAATCTCCAGTACCTGGGGCCCCTTTAAAGTATTCTCTGGGATAATTCGGTGAGGGTTTTAAAGCTGGAACCCAAAAGGATGCCCATCCAAAGGAAGTCCCTCGGAAAGTTGGGGGCTGCTCCAGCAGCACCAACCAGATCTGAGTTCTGTTGAGGGGGAGCTGGAAGCCTGCTTTGAGACTCTGTCATTTAATCTTTCTTTCTTCCTTTTTACAATGTAATCTTTACCAGCAGAGGCCTCACCTGTCTTTTCCCTGGCTTTGTAATCTTCGGCAAATTATTTACATTCTCAAAGACACTGTTTCCTGATCAGAAAATGGCGATTAATCAGCCTTTTTCATAGGCTTTTTGATGACGCAAGGGAATTATGCTAGCAAGGCTCTCAGCCCCACGCTTGGCACAAAATAAGGCCTCGAGAAATGAGTTGCTGCCACCACCACCACCACCATCACCACTCATATCTTCAGCACCATCACTATCATCTCTCTTATGCTTTTTTCTCTCTCTTTCTCTCACACTAAGAAATGCCAAAAAACAAGGGAAAAAGCCGAGCAAGTGACCGCCGAAAGCCATGTAGTGGTGGAGAAAATGGCTCCTCTTGGAATACCTCTGGAATTGTATGCACGTGTCTTACAGGACACAGACTAACTCTTAGCAATTCCGTTGTAAAGCGTTTTGTGGTAGATCACCACCCAAACCTAGACGTCCATCCTGGGTGCATAATGCACATTTTTTTTTTTTAAAGATTTTATTTATTTATTCGACAGAGACAGAGACAGCCAGCGAGAGAGGGAACACAAGCAGGGGGAGTGGGAGAGGAAGAAGCAGGCTCATAGCGGAGGAGCCTGATGTGGGGCTCGATCCCAGAACGCCGGGATCACGCCCTGAGCCGAAGGCAGACGCTTAACCGCTGTGCCACCCAGGCGCCCCCATAATGCACATTTTTAACTATACTGACCTAGATTTAATATTGGATTAAAAGGATTCAGATGAATAATGAGTGATTTTTCAAACTTGGTGTGGACACGTTACAGCTTTAGCTTGGGTCGGGTACTTATTAGCTAGATAACCTTCCAACGAGCTACTTAACTCTCTGACCCTCAGTCTCCTCTTGGGGTTAATACCAGTAGCTACATCATAGGATTACTGTGAGCATTAAAAGAGATAATTATGTAAAGTGCCTAGCAGAGTTACTGTCATATTAAGCACTCAATAAAATTTAGCAAAGGGGCGCCTTGGTGGCACAGTTGGTTAAGCGTCTGATTCTTAGTTTAAGCTCAGGTCATGATCTCAGGGTCCTGAGATGGAGCTCTGAGTGGCTCTCAGCAGGGAATCTGCTTGTCCTTCTCTCTCCCACTCTGCCCTCTCCCGACTCATGTTTGCACGCACGCACTCTCTCTCAAATAAAAATCTTTAAAAGAATAAATAAAATTTAGCGACTACTATTACTACTCTCAGAAACATAAAGATATCCTTTCAATATACAACACAAAGAAATTTTCATCATTCATTCCTAGTAGGAGCTTAGACAGTTAATATGCAGATATATCAGGTAACACCTTGTGCCCTGTAAACACACTGACTTCATGCAGAGAAACCCTTATACATAACTGTCTCTTCTGCAATATCGGGGTTCACTATAGACAGGATTAGGGTGAGGCTAGTGAGGCAGAATCTTGCAAATGCAGGACCAGATATTGTCTTTAATTAATATTCTGATATTTTGTTCATCTTGGATTATTTGCATTCATTTTGATTTCTTAAGATGTATTGAAAGATTATTGATCTCAATTACCATATTTCTCGGTTCCCCCTTACATTTTATAACTGAGAAGTGACTCATTCACCTCTCCCTAGTCCCTGCCCCAGGGCTCCCTGTTACACTGGAAACTTGACATCTGGAAGTGCTGCAGGATTGAGGGATACAATGACTACTCCGAACGTCACTGGACAATAGAGGGTTCACAGGAACTGGACTTCCACTTAGATTTGGAGAAGAGCCCCTAATCGCAAGCAAGATGGTGACTACAGGATGGCTGCTGCCTTTATGTCCTCTGCCATCAGGGCCACCTAGATGCGTCTAAATTCCTCCAGAGAGGAGGATCTGAGGTCTATTGTTAGTTCATCTCTAAATATGTATTTCCTTTGAAACTGGCGTTCCGTATCTTGATGTTAATTTGATGTCCTAAAGAGACCTTACTGTTAATGATTCATTTGTCTTCAGAGCAAATCCCACACCGCACGCCTGTGAGCGGCAATGGCAACATGGAACAGAGGCCGAGCGGGGAACCATTTGGTTCCGTCCTCACCGGTGGATCAGAGGGTAACGTATGCCCTTGACGGAAGCGACCATGGATCAGGCGTTAGAGCCTACTGGTTTAAACGCAGCACACTGTTGTGTACCGGACTTGCAACACACACAGTTAATGAAAGTACAGGCGTCCCCCACTTTTCTAAAGTTCACCTTGGGCCACTTCGCTTTTACGAAAGAGCTACATTAGTCCCCGTTCTCGCTAACTGAAAGAACCTGGAAGAGGATTTTCACTTTCATGAAAAAAGGCAGAAAGCAAGCACAGTGGGCAGCGTTTCTGTTGCAGCAAGTTGTCAGGCAGCGCGCACCCTGAGCAGCGAGAGCGGCCCCCCCCAACTTCTTCCCTGGGAACTACACTCAGCATCCCAGCCTCAGGCCACCAGAGCTTGGACCTGTGTCTACGAGCATCTGTGCTTTATCTCCATTTACTCTGTGCATCCATTAGCCAGACATGTCCTAAAGTATCAGAAAAGCCTAAGAGAGGTTATTTTGGGGGCCTGGGGAAGCTCAACAATTTTTCCATATAAATTAATGGTAATTGCTGCTTCACTTTATACTATTCTGGCTTCGGAAGGTTTTCAGAGGAATGCTCTATTTTCAGATAGCAGGGGAAACCTGTAGTTAGCTACTCATTGAACACCTAGCCCTTACAATGTTCAAGTGCTCTGCACAGTATTCTGCAAGCATTTTATAATTCAATCATTGAGCTGGACTCCTAGGAGGCTGACACTATTAACAGCCTCATCTTGTAGATGAGGAAAAGGGCATAGGTAAATTAAGTTAGTGGCCTGGGGTCACACAACTAGTAAGTGGTAGGATAGGCTTCAAGTTGGTTATTTACCACTACATGTGCATGAGTGTCCCATTCAATGCAACAATGTTAAAAAGTAATGGCCTGTTTATAGAGAAATAACTCCAATTCTAGGTGGTTCCTCAGCAAAGTCATTCAGCTCTAAAATTCTCAAAGGAGAAGTGTGTTGGTACGATAATGTTGTTGAACCTGTTTCCCTCAGAGGCCACGCTTGGCTTGGGGTTGGAAAGATTCTATTTTTTACGAGCTTAGAAAGTCGCTAAGCAGAGTGTGGGAAAACCACTCAACAGCCTTAAGGAACTAATGGATGGGAGACAATCATTGCTGACTCTTAATGGAAATGGTCAGAAAAAACTGGATGGGAATGAAGGCATGCCATTTCTTAGCTAGAATAAGTGTATTTTTTCTTCTCCTCCTGTAGCCCTACCTGATCTCTTCTTATTTGCTTTTAGACTGGTAACTCAGCAAATGCTACTGGTAGAAAGTTCTCACTGGGGGCAGGCTGAGTTTTCAAGGAGAAATACAACTAGAAAAGTTGCCTTTATCACAACGGACTGAATTTTCCTGAGAGTTTTGGAGATACAAAAGTTACAACACTGATTAGAATTTTAGTTCTGAAAAACCACACACCATAAGCTTCAAAATTTTTAGTGAATAGGGTCAGTAAAATAGTAGGACCTTGGGGAAATTTGGTTTCATGTGAAACTAAAGAAGATACCATCAGAAAGCGCTATAAAAGGAACAGTTTTAGGCAGAGTAACGAATTCAATGCAAATAGTCTAGTGCAAAACCCAGTTCCTTCTCTGTTGCTTTTCTCTTTAAAAAAAGTTTTATTGAGGGGTGCCTGAGTGGCTCAGTTGGTTAAGCGCCTGCCTTCGGCTCGGTCATGATCCCAGGGTCCTGGGGTCGAGCCCTACATCAGGCTCCCTGCTCAGCGGGGAGTCTGCTGCTCCCTCTATCCTTCCCCGTTGTTCATGATCTCTTTCTCGCTTCTTCTCTCTCTCAGATAAATAAATAAAATCTTTAAAAAAAAGTTTTATTGAAGTCGAACATGCATACTATAGTGTCTCGCTATATATATATATATATATATATATATATTGCTTGAATATATATATTTTGCTTGAATAAGACATGTTGCCCCATGCCTACAATTAAGGGTCATATTTAGCCCAATATTGTAAAAATGAGCTCTTTTGGAAAGTATGGCATTTGGCTTACGGGCCAATAATCACCACACACCAACTTCACACACTATCTTGGGTTAAAAATTTGTGACTCAGTCCAAAATATCCTATGAAATCCACAAGGATCTAGTTCTATTGTTAGTTCATTTCTAAATATGTATTTCCTTTGAAACCGGCATGGTCAGGCCTATATGACAGGCAGATACAGCACTAAATGCCTGGGCAGCTTGTGGCTAAATTCTCAACAGCTGAGTCTGTTAGCAGGTGAGGAGTCTGAGACAGCGGCCTGGCAGCTAGCAAGAGATGGAGCTGAGAGGCTGAGAGGCAGGGCTGCCTAGTGGCTAAGAGAACAGATGTGACCGGGGCCTCTCCTGTGTTTGAATCTTGGTAAATCCCTTAACCTCTCTGAGCCCCGGTTTCCTCGTCTGCTAAATGGGGATTTTAATAAAAACTACTTAGGGTTGTTGCAGGGGGGGATTAAATGAGTTAATATGTGTGGAGTGCTTACCACAGAGCCAGGCACATACTACAGGATAGCTGGTAAGACCTTAGCCATGCTATCCTGCCCTGCCTCACAAATGGGGAATCCTACCTCTCTAGGTACAAGCTCTGAACGTTTACATGAAGCTTCCCGAGAAAGCTTCCATTCTTCTAAAAATGTCTGTGCAAACAGGCAATGTATAACCTCTTGGTAACCAACCTGTACTTCTGGACTGAAGGAACACAGCGAATGCTGGAGGATGGTCATCTTTTCTTTGAAAAGTACCCTTTCTTCAACTCAACACAGTCATGCATGAGAGAAATTGCCTCAGCACCTTGCCTAGAGTGTCTAATGAAGGCAAGGACATTTTGTTTGTTGGCAAGGAGTCAAAAAGGAAGATAATACTTTGAGCACACCCATATGACTAAGTTCTCCACTTTTGCTTTTTGTGACAAAAGTGGGTTATTATTAGTTGAGGGGAAAAAACCCCACAACCCATTTAAATTGCTATATTGAAATACCGTAATGAAATCTTTTACATTTGAAGCTTTCAATGCACGTTTCTTCCTTACAATATGGGTAATTTAAGAGCATGTGAAAAGCATCATCCTGGGTTTCTTTACACTTCTACCAAGGTACCCACAGCTTTGCTAACCCAAGCCACAATTCCACAGCCCCATGGGTCTCTCAGGTCTAAGGAT
Organism: Ailuropoda melanoleuca; assembly: GCF_002007445.2. Classification (NCBI taxonomy): domain Eukaryota; kingdom Metazoa; phylum Chordata; class Mammalia; order Carnivora; family Ursidae; genus Ailuropoda; species Ailuropoda melanoleuca. The sequence goes on from NC_048221.1 coordinate 29,219,806, forward strand.
TGCCAGGGATCTGGTTGTATTCAGTGTTCCATTCCAGATTCAGACAGGGTCTAACAAAGAAACCTTGGCATGTTCAAGCCATCTATGCCAAATGGGCAAAGCAGTAAACAACCGCATGCAAATTTCAGGATTTGTCAAAGTTCCCCAAGGGCTGAAGCAACACTTTCTGAAAGGGCAGGTCATCTGAGCGCTTTTAAAAGCGGGTACACAGCTGAAAGATTCGATCTTCTGCTTTCCTCCAGTGTTACTGTAATTCAGGATTTGGTTCCCCTGAACAACTGCACCTAGAAGTGGGTACTTCCCGGTCACAGCTTCAGGACGCTCAGCTAAAAGCACAAATACACCAAAAGGGAACCAGACAGCAACATCAGAGGATGCAGGTAATTAGAATGAACTTCCGAGCTGTCTTGAAAGTCCTTTTTAGTGGAGCTCTTTTTTTTTTTTCGAACTATGTAATTCTTTGGATGCCTAAAACACCCATTTCATTGAGGTCTTTGCAAAGCTGTCTTAGTGCTGTGGCCCTTCAAGGTACTAAACTCTGGATTACACCCCTGAAAGCCTGATGTGATCCAGACCAATGGGGAAGTCAGAGGCACCAGAGACCATATTCACCAACAACCTGGCGCCTAGAGCATTCGCCCACTCTTTGCCTTTAGTGTCTTTGCATAAGGAAGACAGTGCAAATGAAACAAAGTTTTAAAACCTTGATTTAAGTTATTACTGCTTAAGACTGTTGATTCTTCTACAGGAAGATGGATAGAATTTAGCATTTGGGAGCAATATTATTTTAACCTTCTCTGAAAGGGCCTAAACAATACCTAAGCATATCCAAATATCCAACAACAAGTGTCTTTAGCACTGACATTTCAAATGAATGTTCGAAATGATAAATCTGTACTTGGATCCTGACCTAATGCATTGCCCCCTTCTTACCCAAGTCAGGCCTGTCACTATTACTTGCCGAGGGGGAAATACAAGGGAAGTTAGAGTCCTGAAGGAAAGCAAATCAAGCAGGAGAGTTTAATTCAAAGCTAAGCTTACATGGACTATCCAGGGGTCTCCCTCTGGAAGACATTCTTTTTCCTTTCCTTTTTTTTTAATGGTTTGATTAACTTGTTGGCAATCTCTGTAAACTATCCACGCTAGCCAAAGCCAGATTGGAAAGGAGTTTGTTGCTTCTGAAAGAATCGGACTGTATGAAACCCCATGAATCCTGCCCACTCCCACGTCTCAATATGGCAGGTGGTTGCCTGCAGGCAGATGTGATGGTCTCTGAAAGGTTTTCTTTCCTAATACTTGTAGGATATTGTTGGAAACAGTTTATCCTCCCTGAATGAGAGAATGAAGCCAAAGATCAACCCATAGGTATCTACCTAATGATAGGAAGGCATATGATGGGAAAGCAGAGGCACTAATGGGAATTTTCAATTGTGGGCACTATCTCAGCTCAAATGCAAACACCACAATTCTACCAGTCCCACACCCCGAGGAAGTGCTATTAGGGAAGGATCTAGCAATGCCACTTTTTAGTATAGATGCCAAAAGACTGAAAGCAGGATCTTGAAGAGATATTTGCACGCCCATGTTCATATTGGCATTACTCATAACAATTATAAGCCAAAAGACGGAAGCAATACAAGGGTCCATGGACAGAGGAAGGATAAACAGAAGGTGATAGACACACACTGTGGAATATTATTCAGGCTTTAAAACAAAGGAAATACTGTCATATGCTACGACATGGAAGAATCTTGAGTCCACTCTGCTAAGTAAAATAAGCTGGTGGAGAAAGGACAAATACTATATGATTCCATTTATATGAGGGACCAAGAATAGTCAAATTCATAGAGACAGAAAACAGAATGGTAGTTGCCAGGGGCTGAGGAGAGGGAAATGGGGAGTTAGTATTTAATGGGTACAGAATTTCAGTTTTGCAAGATGAAAAGAGTTCTGGAGACTTGGTTGCACCAACAGTGTGAATGTACTCAACGCGACTTAACTATACACTTTGAAATGGTTAACGTGGCAAATTTTATGTTACGATTATTTTGCCACAATTAAAACAAAAACATGGGAAATGAAAAAAAAATCACTTTGCATACCGACAAGGAAACTTCCCTTAAGAAAGCTCAGATATGCAACAATATACAGATTCTAATCCGAACACCCAACCATGTTTGACAAAAAGCCAAAAAATTCTTTGTAAGATGAACATGGGCATTTCGTTTAATACCAGGACTGAGACAATTTCTCGAGGCCGAGTTTTGAGACGGCGAAGAACAAAGAACAAATCTGGTAGCATTTGCTCAGTCATTTATTTGGTTTATTTAAAACATGCCACAGGGCCAACATTTCTAAATCTGTGAAATAGAATTAAATGAAGCCCAGAGACGAGAACTAAGAATCCTCATAGAGGCTTGGGTCCAAACAACAAAAAAGGATGCATTTTTCACACTGCGCAACACGTCACCTCCTATGTTTTCACAGAGACTCCCCCGGCCCCTGACAGACCCCCTGCCCCTGATTTTCCAAGCATAGATTTGATCAAGCAGCACTCATCTCTAAGATCCCAGTTCCTCTGCCCAAAAGGGCAGCAGCTGCCCCATCCAGAATCACTCCCAGCACAACAGACTTATTAAGGTTTGGAATGTGTGTTCAGGAAGCCCTTATTTTAGGAAACAATTAAGTAGAATTAGGCTAATAATGCAAGGCAGGCAAAGCTTTTGCCCTTTGCTGAGAAATAACTCCTGCATGGAACAGTTGTACTAATAAAAATCATGTATTTCTTAAATGCCTCAAAATGATCTTTGCACCAAGCTCGGCAATTAACCCTGCCCCACTGAGGAGCGTTTATTCCCCAGGCTAAGGAGGATTAATCTCCATGTTTGCTCGACCAATGTCTTTCGTTGGTGAAAATACGGTCTGAGGCTTTGGGCTTGGAACAGAAATTTCTGGAAGTGGGAACTGGACAGGAGGGTGGAGAGGTGGACACGAGGGGCTGGACACCCCCTGCCAGGCCCGGATGGAGGCCGGGGCCAAGCATCTTCTTGGGCCTACCTGTTCTTAACCTCTCGGGAGGATGGAAGGCCCTTCTTCAGGTTGCCGGAACCTTTACTGAGGGGATTTTCTCCACCAGCTCCAACTCTACTCCCTTCCTCACAGTAGCCATTAGTGGGCCTTCTTCTGGGCCAGAAGCAATAGATTTCCCACCTCTAGGCCTGGGCAGGAAGTGACCGCTGGGCAAAAGGGGGACACAGACCCTCCTGTCCGATGCTTTGTCTCCTTGACAACATCCCAGCTGGTGGCCCGAGGAACAGACTTAATTTCTTTTCTTTCTGTGCCCACCCTCCCCGCCCCATACTTCTCTCCCTCTTTCTCTAGACGCAAACGTACGGCATCCAACATAAAGTTGCCGAAATAGCAATCTTGTCTCTGAATATATAAATTGCAAAAATTGATATGAATAAATCTGCAAGTAGCACACTGATTGTGGCACATTTTATCAAAAAACGGCGCTCGGTTGCTCGGTGGCTGGGGAGGGGGGTGGTGTCATTACACATACAGAAAAACATCTGCAAACTCCCAGTTTCTTTACTTAGAACTGAATGGAGGCATGACCTCCTGTTCCTTGCCATGAACCCTGAGTTCACACTCATATTTTACATGTTACAGGAAGCCACAGCTCGCCCCAGGGGTGCTGCAAACAGACACGCAGAAGCCAGATGTAGCCCCCCCCTGCTCCTTAATGCACCTGAAGAAGCCGGCAACTCGACATTCAAAAGCTGACATGCACGTAGCTTAAGGTCACTTCAGATTTTGTAAAGAGGAGGACAAAACCAGGAATGCTTCTAGGGCTGGGCTGTCAGCGGGGAGGCGGAGGGATTACAAGGAACCTGTGACTCTGCCTCTTTCTGCCTTTGCTGGTAGTTTTTTTGTGTGTGAACAAGTGCCATACAACAGATTGAGCCTCGTATAAAGGCCTGAGACTGTGCAAGGGCCCCCCGCTGGGCCTCAGCTGTGCTTGCAATTAGCAATAGGCACAGAGTGATTATTGTTGCGGTAGCGGATGGCAATGCGAAGTGACAAGTTTTATGGGGGAAGTTGAGAGTGGGGATGCTCTGCAAGTTTCTCTTTCTTTCCTTTTCCTTTCTTTTTTTCTTGGTCTGCAAAAACCCTTCCTTGGGAGGTTGCAACCTCCCGTTGCAGTGAAAGCTATTCCCTACACCCCCTTCATTCAAAAGAGTCTTAACAAAAATTGTTGAAAGAATATTTTTCTCGCTGCTTCAGAACGCGGGCTTTCTAGGTCAGAGCTTCCTTGCTGCCCTATTTAATGTCAGAAATACCCATTTGCCTCAAATTAGCAGAGATCTTCGAGTTGAGGGCAGGAGATTAAGCATACAAAATTACTCAGCAGGTGATGGTGGGGTGGATTTGGGGGTTGAGAAGTCTTTAAAACTGACTACAAGACATTATATACTTCTGACAAAAGAACATAGTAATCCTACCTGCTTGCTTTAACCACTGTTGTTTGCCTATTATTATGTGCTTTAATGCTCATGAGAGCCAAAGTGTTCTGATAGTGCTCAATTACCATAGTAACTCACACCAGTGACCTCTTATCGCAGGGCTCCCAGCTCAGCTCAGCCAATCCCGAGAGTCTGTATCTTTTTATTTATTTCAACGGTGACGCGTACTTGGACTGGAAAGCTCCAGATAGAGGCCACTCCTCTCTTTGTCCAAGATAAGAACTTGTTTTGAAATTTTGAGTAAGGGCCTGTCACCTTTGGAATCCAAGGATATTCTGAAGTTTATGGGTTTGAGGCTGTGGGATGTGTTCAAAAACATCATGAAGACACAGAACAATGCCCAATAAAAAGAAAAGAACACGTGTGCACCAAAGGCCAGCAGCCTCCCAGCTGCAGCGAAAGTCGTGTGCCCCGAGTGGGCCTCTAGCTATCAGCTCTGGAGTTTGAGAGGAGGAGAATGAGACACTCTTACTGGGGAACGTTGGGCATTTTATCATACCAGAGCTAACTCTAGACAAAGAAGACTATCTAGAGGGGGTTAACTGCAAAACGTCAAAAGGTAATAAAAGTAATACTGGCATAACCGTTTCCAGGTTCAAAAGGAAATAAAAGTAATACTGGCACAACCGTTTCCAGGCTTGCATCTTCCATGGGCCTGTGAATGTGTCTGCAAAGACATGAGCATGCTCTATCCTCTGTCTAAATGCTGTTGGTGATTCCGAGTCAGGGTTGCATAACAAACTAAACGCTCAGATAAGTCCTGCAGTACAGAAACACATTTAACTCTGCTTCATATTTTCCAAATGTATCTGACTAAAGAACCGCTTTCCATGACCCACCTACTAATATATTTCAGGGTACTTATGTTCCTTTGAACCCACTTTGGAAAAAAATCTCTATAATGACATTAATATTAATAAATAGCAATAACAACAATAATAATAGGTACCGTTTCACGAGCACGTACGTGTCGGGCACTGTTCTCAGTAGTTTATATGAATTAAACTCATTTAATTCTCTCAACAACCTCAAGAAATAGTTACTTTTTAAATTCTATTTTACATTTCTAAAGCACAGAGTTGTACGAATTCATTCTCTATGAAAAAGAGAGAAAAGGAAAAATAATAAGCCATATGTAATAAATTGGCTATTAATTTTCATTATATTTCTCCTGCTTCTGACTCTCCAGGAATCCCACGGGCTCCCTAAGTAAATAATATTTTCTATTCCATGCCCTGCTTAATATAAAGTAAACCAAGGAGCAAGGCATACCTTCCTGCAAAATTCTTCCACCTTTGAACTTAAGGTACCCAAATGGCAAAATCTACCTCTCCCCTCTCTTTTGATTAGCCTCCAAAGCCCTGCTGTCCTAAAAGAGAGAATCCAATTTAAGTATCAAAATTAGATCTGTGCTTGCCTGTACACAACATGACTTCTCAACCTGCTGGTCCTCTAAGTAACTGAGTGAAAATGTGACTAGTGGTCAAACCCAGAATGAAAGATGGAACATGGGCCCCACAGCAGCTGTTCCAACAGCCCCTGGCTGGTCCGCAGAACACATCACAGCAAATCAGGACAAACTTGAGTTTCCGACTTCTGTTCACAGACAAGTTGTTCAGCAAACGTCCGAGGCTGATACCTAACTTTCAGCAAGCAGACTGGGGAACTGCGATATTTAAGAGAAAAAGAACAGCTCTCTGACGTACCTGGATTTTCTCAGTTCAGACTCTTTCTTTCTCCAAAGACGTAAATAATGAGCCGAATGTGATTGAGCCCCAGTCAGCTTCTAACCAGGCCTCATCAGCCACCCGGGACGCCCAGGGCAGGTGTGCAGTTTGGGCATTAACAAACTGACCACGGTTAACAATACCTTTTTCTGGGGCCTATTTTTCTGTGGATATGTTGAGGATTTATTCCTAGACCTCCCCGTGCACTGAGAAAATGGACCCCCATGCCTTTAGCCTCTGTCCTCTCAAAGGAACCTACTGTTTTGAGAAAATGTATAGTTATAATCCAAATTCACACTTTCAAAGTCATCTCAATCCGTTAAAGCTCAATTATGTTGAAAACGAAATTCTAGTTTTGGTGGCACATCCTAGCACCCATTATCCGTGTGAGAATCGTGAATAATTTATCTGAAAACTATTCTCTGACATGTATACAAGGACTTCAGAAGTAGGAGAAGGATTCATCCTATGAATTGAATTCATATTATTCACGAACAGCATCTGCCCACTCGCTGATTGCTTCTTAGGTACGGGAAGTGCATTTAGAGTTAAATGCATTAATTTGCAAGCAGATTGACGTAAGCAACTGAATAAGAAATTTGCATACCATATAGAAATGATTATAGAAATCATACTCTAAAATAAGGACTGTAACTCATGTACAGAACGGAAAGATAAAGTGGAGTGCCAACTTTGTCATTTTAAAACAGGGTTGGTTAATCACATTAGGGGTAATTTCATAATTTGCACATATTAAACTTTCTAGAGTCATGAATCATGAGAGTTTTGTGAGTCAAAGTTGAAGTTCTTATGCAGGAAAATTTGCACTGACTTTAGGGAGTTGTCTTCCTGGACTGTAGTTGTTTTAATCATTACTCTCAGTATAAAAGAGCATGTCTTTACGTTCACATAATTTCCATGCTGTTACGTGGGAAATGTTCAGGTAAATCGGTAAAGGGAACGCTTGAGGTCAAACCACACAGCTACTTTCCAAGCAGATAAGAAAGAAAAGGACATTGATAGAGCATCCAAGAGGCCCTGTCCAAAACTCCAAGATTCCAAGACAACAAAAGCCAACAACTACTACGAGGTCCAGAACCCTTTTGCAAAGTCCTCTAAACAGTTTAATTAAAAAATTAGACCCATGTCAACTTAGTGAACCCAGGGTCTATGGGAAGTGATTTCTCATAAGGAAAGGGTGCAATCTTCTGAGGAGCCAGAGATGGCACTGAGTAGTTTCCAAAAAGCAGTCACTGGGGGCATCTGGGTGGCTCAGGTCATGATCTCAGGGTCCTGGGATCGAGCCCCACGTCGGGCTCCCTGCTCAGTGGGGGAATCTCCTTCTCCCTCTCCTCCCTGCTTGTGCTCTCTCTCTCTTTCAAATAAATAAATAAAATCTTAAAAAGCAAGTCACTGAAGAAAGCTTCGGTGCAGGGACAGGGCTCGGCCGCTGGCCCGGGAGCTGGAAGGGAGTGCTGAGTTTCACAGAGTGGGCAGGGTGGCCTGAAGGTGGGAGAGGAGAAGGCAGGAGACTGGGCAGAGCACGGTGGGGCAGGTGCACTGGCAAAGCCTTCTGAAACTCCCAGGAGCAAACGCTTGTGTGTGCAGAGCAACTGCCCCCGTAAAGGAAGCCAGAAAACAGGTTCAGATGCCGGGGCTCTGGGACGAGGAAGAGAAAGACAAAGTGCTGCTTTTTAAAAGTTAACATGTGTTTTCCCCATGTGCAGCTGGGCTCTGCCTCCCAATGGCGCCCTTTCCTCTTGTTTTATTTTTAATCTCTGGAAACCATATTCCCCTCTTACTACTTCTCACTGCGTGTGACTCTAATTTTTTTTTTCTCTTTCTGGGAGGGAAAAAAAAAACCCCCACATTTGCCAGATCACTTACCCAAACCTTATCCTGGGGAGCCCGCCACCCCAGCTCTGGAAAAAGCATAAACCTCAGGCCACTGTCCTTACACAAGACACACACTTGACCTTGCAGGGTGCCCTTGATATCTGGGTGGTTTGGGATCCACCAGCCAGGAGATAAGAAGTCTGCATCAGGTCTCCCACTGAAATATTCAGATGGGTCCGGGGCCTGAGCACATAGAGTTAAACCCTAAATTAGCCATGAGTTAATGTGTGCGGCCTGGATCACCCTGCCTTGCCATTAATGCTTCCCGTCCCTAAGGTGCCCTCCCCCTTCTTCTCCACCCTCCCCCCCCCCACCTTTCTGAGGCGACAGAATAAGAAATTAAACACTTGTGGGTTCATTCGAAAGAGTGAATGAAATTGAATAAGCTCTCAGTACTTGAGGCGCACAGCAAGCGCCTGAATGGGGCAAACCTCCTAAGTTGAATGGAGTGTCTTTTGGGACCAATTTGTCTCTTTTCACTCTTTATTCTTCCCTTTTTGCTGACAGATGTACAAAGGCGGAACTGCGCCGTGTAGCTTATCCGCATGCACCCACAGCAGCTGTCACTTTTGTCGAGCAAGTTGATCAAGCAAATGCCACCATACCCCACTTTCTATAAGGAACAACATGTCATAGACAGTAGTCTTGCTAGAAAGAGACTTTATTTTAACTTTGATTGGCTTGGTTCCCCCACCCCTCCCAACACGTCCCCCTTTTTCCCCAAAAAGGAGGGGGAATGGGGGATTGTGCCCAAGCCAACGATTTGGCTATGATCATGTTAGATTTAATAATAATATTGTGCGTGAGGCTGAAGACTCATTTGGAGTTCTTTCCTAAGGACTGAGGGGATGCCCCAGGTCTGGGTGGTTTGTTTTATTTTTCCTTCTTTGAGCGTGCTATTGTTTGTGCTGAACTGTTAGGCTGCATGTCTCAAGTTATAAAAAGAAAAGCTGAGGGCAGAAAATAGTATTATACCACGGATGTCTTGGATTAATTTTGTTCTCTTTTCTTTTGTAAAGCAGGTTGTGTTATTTACATATTTCTTTTGATAAACCCCCTTGCCTGGCCAAGCTTACGAAGACTGTGTTAAATACATAATAGCATTTCTTTGTGCATCTTGCCGTTAGTAAGTTCTTCAAGCTGAATGCCCAAATTCATTTCTAATGTACACCAACAAATGCAAACAGGCCTCCACTTCTCTAATTCTGTGTAAGCCAAGTGGGGAGCCTTTAAAAGAATTCCCTTACATCCACGTTCCTGTCCCTTGTGCCTCGGTCACCACTATTTGGTGGTGTTCAGAAGCCATACGTAGGGGCCAGCTTCATTAGCCAGTGCACAGAGCTGACCTCAGCCTATACCCCCGAGCCCCCACTCACTTGGAAACTGAATGCCAAAAGCAGACATATTTTGAATAAACAAACTCTTTAGAAACAATGCAGAGACCACTTTCCACCGGCCAAGGGATTTGCCACTTTCAAGGATTGGCTAACAGCTGACGATCTCTCTGGTAAGCACTTTAAAGCTTCAAGATGAAAAAACAATTCTTGCTCACTCTTTTCTTCCTTTTTTCCTCCCTTTTTTCCTTCCCTCCCTCCTTCCTCCCCTCCCTTCCTTCCTCTCTCCCTCCCTCTGTCATCACTTGTCACATTGTTTATTGTAAGCTTTGGCTGGAAATAAATCAAGGAAGGACTTCCGTGATACCTGATCACAAATTTTCACATTGCTGACACTTGAGGCATTACTGGATAATAACCATGTAATGATTTAGTTGCAACTGCATTTGTATTAAGCACAGATTGTATAACCACGTTATTCTATAATTTTGGATTACGTTTCCTCTCCTGTAAGGCACTGCTGATCCGTGAAACCTCAGAGTGCCATTGAAAACTTCGCTAGTGGGTAGATTAAAAGAGTCAACAGTCCTCGTAGGAAAGTCGTGGGCATTGTTGTTTAATAATACCACTGTGTCAAGCTTTGCTTAAGGAACTTAAACTGCTACCCTAAACCATTTATCAACTGTCTGGGATGTAATGGTATTGTGTTACCATCATTCCCTCTGCCCCAAATATACCCCAGAACTTTATCCTTACGGGATAAAAGATCTTAGACAGAACACAGAGGGAGATACAGACTGAAAGCCGAAACCCACCCCTCAGTTGGGGCTAGGTAGAAGTGGTTTTTGCAGCACATATGGTATGCAAGATTCCCCACTGTGTTGTGGGCCCTCTCCACTGAGGATGGGGTTTCACCCTGAAGTGGGTACAGAAGCACTTCCTGGGATCTCTCACCTTTAGGTCTAGGTTGAACTCAAGCTCTGCGACAATGTCCTCCCATTCAGGAAGATGCCTGCCCTGGCAGTCGAATGTTTATTAGGGGGTCTGCCTGATTAGATATGTGACTCCCCTCATTGTGAGTGGACAAGCTGTGAATAATAAGCCACCTTCTACCAGGGGTCAAGAAATTGCAGTTGCTGCCTTGGTACTGTGCAAGGAAAGAGGGATTCACTTATACTAAAAATCCAGGGGATGAATCTGGGATGCAGAGCAGTCAGGGGAGTGGCACTTTTGGGGCACATATTTGAGTACTATAAGGGTTTTTTCCCCCCTAAGATATTATGGTTAGGTGTCTACTCTGCATCGGAAAGACAGCCATTGGATCTAGGATCGATCACTTCCCAGGCTTCTAAAAAAAGTGAAGTCAATTTACCTTACACTGACCCAACTTCTTTATCTGTAAAAACCTACTTCCCAAGGAAGTTAGGAGAATTATATGAATTATTATTACATTTGAATATCTAGAAGGGTACCTGTCACACAGAGAGTGCCTAATAAATTTTGGTTCTCCTCAGCCCCATAGCTGTAAGATGGGAAATGTACATCAAAGAATCTCTAAAAAATTTATCACTGTTGTTATCAAATAGCCATTTATTAAAACCCTCAACTAATTGGAATTGTTCCCCCTGTTTGGATTTGCCTTTGAGGAGAAAGATGCCCTTTTTCCTCCCCACAAAAGTCCTCTTTGGGATCAAATCAAGAAAGCAGCTTTCAGATGTGCTTTGGGCTAATAAACATTTCAGCTCCGTCTTCCTGAGGCACGGGGTATGGCAGAAAGAGCACTGTATTTAGAGTCTGGGAAGTTATTAGTGTTGCAAGCCTGGACAATTCACTCGTTTTATATTTTCATGACTGGAGCGTGACCCTTGGGATTAAGTAGGGTAAAGCCAGAGAGCCCTAAAAGATCCTGACTGAGAAAATTAGATTCTGTTTCAAAAAAAGGCAGAAAATGAAACTAAGACATTTTACAAATTGTTTCAAAATTAGAAACAGAAATGGTGTTTCAATGAATCTTAAAATTAACCAAAAAATCAAATGGGCCCAAACAACTCATCCCTCATTAAATTAACCAGAACATTATATATTCAAGGCTTCTGGAAAAATCAGGTGAAAAGTATAAACATTCAGAGAGGGAGACTCTTAATGGCCTTGATTAGTATTTGTAGATTTAGAATCAGAAACAGGAAATATCCCTGACAAGGTACATGGATAATACTGGGGGCTGGGGATTCACCAATACCTGTTTTACAAAGAGTCTTGAGGGGGCTGGGGATTCACCAATACCTGTTTTACAAAGAGTCTTGAGGGCCTATAGATGCCACACACTGGGGACACCATGGTCAATGAGAGAGACAATTTCACTGCTCTCAGAGGTTGGGGATGGAAAAACCATAATTGCAGGAGTTGGGGACCCTGGAGTCTTGAGGTTCTGGGCAAGTTCTTTCTGGACCTCAGGTTCTTGTTTTAAAAATGGAAATAATAGTACCTTGTCCTAGCTCTGTGTACTGTTGCAATAGAAATTTTTTTTTTAAAAAAGGTTGTGAAGTTGTTTTGTAGGGTACAAAGTAGAAAAGGTATTGACAGAAATTAATATAAACATGTCTTTCGGTATCTTTTATCTCCTACATCAGGATTCATCAACCTTCCTACTATCCACATTTGGGGCCAGATAATTCTTTGCGGCGGGGGACTGTCCTTACAATGTAGAATGTTTACCATCCACCATGAGAAGTCAGTAACATCCACTTCCCACCCAAGCTGCAATAGCCAAAAGTGCCTTTAGACATTTCCGAATATACCCTGGGTGACAAAATCACCCATAGTGGAGAATCACTACTTTAAATCAATTCCCGATCAGATTAAATCCTTGGACTTAAAAAAAAAAAAATCCAAAAAACAAAACAGATGCCTGAGCCCTATCTTCGAGCTACTGACTCAGAATTTTTGGTATATAGCTGGGGTGAGTACATTTTAAAAATAAAAAAATACATAATTCTGATGTATATCCCGGGCTAAGAAGCATATATTAACAAACAGAAAAACTCATATTAATATAAAAAAAGAATTTAGCTTTTAAGGGGATGGAGCGGCCAATCCCTACAAAGCAAATATCTGGATACCTAGATTGGAGTCATCATAACCTGGGTGAAGCCATCTTTTGTCTAATTCTGGAATGACCTTTCCAAAAAGAAGCTCTAAGGCTAATGAAGACATGGTGTGGGTAAGTCAGGAACACTCCCAGGGGATGCAGTAATGTCTTCTGCCTTGTGCCTGAGCACAGAATCCTCTCTTTCTCCTTCCCGAATCTTAGGCATCTAGATCCAGCTCAATGTTGCTTCCTCTGAGGCCCCATCCCACTTGGATCTTGCTCAACTTTAAAGCAGATTTTCTTTAGGGATCCAGCAGCTCAACTAGGCTATTTGTTACTTGCCATCAGATTCTCTGAGCTTTTCATCCCTGACTTTTAATATTCCTGCTGGCATGGAATGTATCACTACTTTTTTCTTTGCTGCAAAGCCTACCTTAGCATTAGGCAAGGGCGTGTCTTGATTTTTACGTTAGCATCACTACTGATGGAGAGAACAACAAGCAGAGACATTTGTGGAGTAATTTCCATGTGCAAGACTGTGGTTTATACTTTGTAAGCATTGTCTCATTTAGTCCTCTTAAAAAAAAGAGCCAGGTACTGTTTTTATCTTCAGTTTTACCAAGGAGGAAATTGAGGCTCGGTAAGGTTAAGTAAGTTACCCAAAGTCACACAGCTAGTAAGTGGCAGACCCAGACACTGAGCTTGGAGATGTCTTACTGCAAAGCCTATGCTCTGAAGGTCTGCTTGATATAAAAGAGCCAGTCCCTTAAAGACTTCAAGGGACACCTTCCAGTAGAAGGAAGTTGTTGTGGTTTATTTAACTAACAAGATTGGAGTTTTCATGGAAGTATAGGAACTATATATGGTTAAGCGTTAAGTTCAAGCTGAGAAAGGTAGATGTTAAGAACTCCTTAGCTTTTATTGTTTAGGGCCTTAGTTGAATCTTGTGAAAGGATTTTTAAAATTTATTTATTTTTAGTAATCTCTACACCCAACGTGGGGCTCCTACTCGCGATCCCGGGTCAAGAGTCACATGCTCTTCTGACTGCCAGCCAGGCGCCCCATGAAAAGGATTTTGAGCCTAGTTTCTGAGATACCTGCCAAGTATTCTTTTTTTTTTTTTTAAGATTTTATTTATTTATTTGACAGAGAGAGAGACAGACAGTGAGAGAGGGAACACAAGCAGGGGGAGTGGGAGAGGAAGAAGCAGGCTCCCAGAGAGCAGCATGGAGCCCGATGTGGGGCTTGATCCCAGGACCCCAGGATCACGCCCTGAGCCAAAGGCAGATGCGCAACGACTGAGCCACTCAGGTGCCCCACCTGCCAAGTGTTCTTGAAAATGACCCACAGATACTGCTCATGATGCGTACCAAGATTTAAACTCAAACAGCCCATGTCATTAAAAGACAGAGGGATCTGTGTGGGTGCAGGTATCACCTAGAGCAGGATTTCTTAACCTCCACACTACTGGCATTCTGAGTTGGGTAATTCTGTGCCATGGGAGGCTGTCCTGTGCATTGTAGGACGTTTAGAAACATCCCTCACCTCTCCCCACTCAATGCAAATAACACCTTCCCATCTGTGAGAGCAAAATGTTTCCAGAAAATGCTGAATGTTCTCTATGGGCTCAAATCACCTGTGAATGAGTACAGCTGCTATTGTGCTCCCCAAAACTAGGGAGGCACCTAATAACTGGTTTTCCTTCTCTTAATGGGACAGTTTTCTAGACCAAATAATGAATTCTGTGGACAAAGCAGAGGGATAGTTGTCTTTCTTAAAAAGTGACTTTGAGAATTTCATGAGAAAACTCATGAATTTAACTTATCTTACTTCACATAATATTTGTCCTTAAAAAAAATTTCTTTTTACACAAAAAATGAGAGGGGCTTTTATATCCTCATTGGCATACAGATCTGATAATTAATAATATTCCCATCCTGGGCAGGATTGGAGGTTTGTTGGTATGTATGGATGGTTGGTGTAAAAAATTTTGCCAAAGGCAGTCAAGGGAATCCAATATGGCAAGTGATACTAGCATTGGAAGCCTTCTGATACGGAATATTCATACAGGACGTGAATCATTAGACTCTATTAACTGGATTTTAATTTTGCTATTATTTTTGTATTTTTATTTTTTTGAAAAAATTTTACTTATTCAAGAGAAAGAGAGAGACAGCATGAATGGGGGATGGGGGGACTGAGGGAGAGGGAGAAGCAGGCTCCCCGCTGAGCACGGAACCCTATGTGAAACTTGATCCCAGGACCCTGGGATCATGATCTGAGCTGAAGGCAGATGCTCAACCGACTGAGCTACCCAGGTGCCCCTAACTGGATTTTTATTCACTTGGCAGGAGTTTAACAGAAGAACAAGAGGCTATTAACTATTCTCTTATCAAACGGGAATTTGGAATGAATGAAGTATTCAAGTGGAGCCTTCTTTTCAGGTTTTTGGACACACAAAAATAACTTGTAGCCACCTGGGGGAAGAAATGACTTTTTTTTTTTTTTAAACCAAAGTCTAGGTGGAATTATAAGAAAGGCAAAGCAAGCAATTAGGGAGGCCAAAGCGGGAATCAGTACTGCTGATCTAACACACTGTTCCAGATCCTTCCGCCAGCTCTGAGTGGACTATTCTGGGGGAGACAGTGGGAGGGGTAAAGACTCACGATGGCTCAGAGCTTTTCCTGTAGTTTCATGAAGCTCCCCCAAACATAACCTATTTCTGAAACTGGTCCAGCTCCCAAGCAAACTCCGTGGTTGACAAATGGACACTTTATTGTTGCTGTTGCTATTACTATAACATATTCATTATGTCTGTGGTGGTGGTTGCAGAGGGACATCTGACATGCAGAGAGGTGGGGTTCCCTTGTACACATCAGGCATTAACTTCTTTTCTGGTTCATCCAGATAAATGGCTCTCAAATAGGGGTAATTCCCCCTCCTACTCCCTAGCCTCCCCGCCTCCGCCCCATAGAGCATTTGGCCAAGTCTGGAGACATTTTTGGTCATTACAACTGAGAGGGGGGTGCTACTGGCATCTAGTGGGTGGAAGCTGGGATGCCACTCAACATTCTTCAGTACACAGACTAGCACCCCACAACAGAGTTACTTGCCTCCAAATGAGAAACTTGGTTCTAGGTGTGTTTTTAAAACTGAGGGTTGTGACCTATTAGTATGTGCTAAAGTCATTTTATTGGTTACCACCAACAATTTTGAAAGATGGGATAGAAAATGTCAGACTGCATCACACAGAGGGTAAATATTGTTTCATAAACTATTGTGTGTGTGTGTGTGTACACATACTGGGGTGCCATATTTCTTACTGTGAGTCATGGGCAAATAAGGTAGAAAGGCACTGATCTTGCCTGGGACTTCTCAAACTTTAACGTGCATTTGAATCCACAGAGGATCTTGCTAAAATGCAGATTCAGATTCCTCTGGGCTGGGGTTAGGGCTGCGATTCTGCACCTCTTATAAACTCCCAGGTGAGGTAGATGCTGATGGTCCATGAACCACACTTTGAAGGATAAGACTGTAGATGACATTTTAAATTCATTCATTAAAAAAAAAAAAAAGTAAGTGGCTATGACTCTGGGTATTGAGCGCCAGTGATATCTTTTGGGGGTGGCCTCTATATCACCCAGCAGGGAGAAAAAGAGTTCGTTAATTAATGGGTAGTATTTAAGGATTTAGTACATCTCGTATCTTACGATGCAATGTGATAATATTTGTTCCACAAGATGTGCCTTGGCTACTCTGTGTGTGTGTGTGTGCGCGCGCGGGCTCGCGCCCGCATGTGTGCACATGTGTGTCATGTATAAGTCTGTTGCTTACTGCCTCCATGCCATAGTCTGCCATAAGAAAACAAAAACCCATTTCTAAGACACAAAAGTATTGTGTGGGTCATGTTAGCAAGGCTACTGTGACCTTAATATAACAGAGCAATCAGCCTGGCTTCTTAGAATGATTATTGGAACATTCTTCTCTGGAAAAGGAAACAAATTAAGTGTATTCACCAAATGTCTCCTGGAACAGAGAAAGCTGTTCTGATAAAGACACTTAGCAAAACTCTTCCTTGAACACAAGCTTCAGAGAAAATTCAAGACTTGTTTTATATAAGGTTTGCCGAAAAGTCAACGAGACCTATTTCTATGAATGGCTTTAGGAAGCAGCTAGATTAGAAAAGAACTACTTGAAGACATGCCATTGAAATATAAATCTGTAAGGATGAGGCTAACAAAAGCAAAAGCAATTACTTTTGGATAGTAATAATCCATTTGACACAATTAATCCAAATAATCCAAATCTGTTAATGCTCCCTTTTCTTCCCTGCACGCAGGACTGCTGAAACCTCAAATCAGGCATGGAGAGACACATTCCCATGTCCACGTGGAATGGAAATGTGTCTCTATATCTAAGACTCCAAGAAAAATAATGAATTGTTGTCATTTGTTCGTTATTCTGAAGGGCATGGGGCAAGAGAGGATTCATATCTGAATATGAGATTCATTGCAATAGGACATCAGAGGCATCAAAACACTCTTCTGTCCACCCACTCCCACCCTAATAGAGCTCACTTTCTAAAAACTTCTATTGTTAGTGCTTTATTCTCTTGGCTAAATATTTTGTTAAAATTGCAAATATCCCCACAAAGGCAGCACTAAGTCGTCTTCACCTTAACAGAGGAAGAAATAGCAAATCTGCTAGAGGGAGATTTGGATGGTGGGGGAAGTAGGAAAAGCTAGAAGATACTGGTCTTTTGAGGGGTGCTGGAGGAGCAAAGCCATGACGATGAACTTGGATTGTCCTATAATTCCCACTTGGAAGAGTCTTGGGTCTGAAGTTCACTTCTAAGAATTCAAACCCCAATCATGAGTGCATGTGCATGTGTATCTGGTAATATAATAACGTTGCAAATCAAGGTGGGAGGGAGAGGTCCACTACTTCTCATTTCCCTCTGACTCTGTGTCCAGTTTCCATAATCTTCTTGGGAAATGACACCCCTCTACAGCTCTAATGCATGGCTCAGGACATGGCTTAATTGTCAAGAATTTACTTTGGGGTTCAAAACTAGATGGAGAAAAAAGCAACAACTGTTTCTCCTTTCCTAACTGCTTTCTCTGGTACATTTCAGATTTATTTTCCCGTTCCAATACATACAATCACGCAGATTCTAAAGCATGTCCTTATAGACTGGAGTATATGCCCTTTAGTCTCATAACTGAAGAAAATAAGGACAAAGTCGGAGTTCAATTAAAATTTGACCTGAAGAGTACTGAAAGCTCAGCTTCTGACTGATTTGGAGGGCTTAATTTCAGATTGATAACCTCAGGGAAAATCCTAGCAGAATTAACAAAGGAACCTTCCTAATGGTCTAGAGGCACGTATGTCAATTACTAGTCCAAGATTTCACCACAGAAGTCACAGGGACACAAAAGGCACTGGACCGTGGGCCCCAGATTTACCCATCCAGGCTCACATATCTGTGCCTTAATACATCAAATAAGATCCTTGTAGCTCTTCACATAGCCAACGTGTACCCTGGCTTCCGTGGATTTTTTGCAGTTTAACTGCTTTTGTTTTTGTTTTTTAGAGCCAGCTTCAAAAATTCTCCTTACATACAAAGAACAGCTTTAAAAAAACCCTGGTTGAATTATGCTGAGATACTAATTATGTCTAAAAGAACTACTTGGTTGAATTCAGCTAGATTTTTTCCCCTCCTCAAATCAGTTCTATGTTTAGCTAGTAATAAACTTCTCCAGTCTGTAGAACAATTGGCACGGCGGTCCCTTTAACAAGTCAGGATCACGCAAAAAGGGCCAGTGGTGGTAGAAAGAAGCTTAAAGAGCATCACCACAAGATGTGGTATGTGGCCATGGTTTGCCCAAACCAGATGTCAAGAATATCTGGGGGACAACTGGGGGATTCTGAATATGGAGAGTGCATTAGATGAACATTTATTGACATGGAAAATGGAAATCATTAGCTTAAAAAAGCAATTTCTGCTAAATTTGTTAAAAAAAATACATAATGTATATAAGCACATAGAAAAAGATCCCAAAGAATAAATACTCAAGTAATAATTCTGGGTGCTGGGGTCATAGCGTTTTCTTATTTTTTCTTCACTGTATTTTTTTTTTAATTTTTTTTTTAAAGATTTTATTTATTTATTCGACAGAGATAGAGACAGCCAGCGAGAGAGGGAACACAAGCAGGGGGAGTGGGAGAGGAAGAAGCAGGCTCATAGCAGAAGAGCCTGATGTGGGGCTCGATCCCATAACGCCGGGATCACGCCCTGAGCCGAAGGCAGACGCTTAACCGCTGTGCCACCCAGGCGCCCCCACTGTATTTTTTTTTTAAGAGGGAGAGATTGTGTGCAAGGGGGTGGGGGAGGGGCAGAGGAAGAGGGGGAGAGAGAGAATCTCAAGCACGATGATCGCTCTCACGACCCTGGGATCGTGACCTGAGCCGAAATCAAGAGTTAGATGCTTCTTCTACTGAACCACCCAGGTACCCCCGCATAGCTGTATTTTCTAAATGTCAACAATGCCCATTTACTACATCTGTAATAATAAAAGGTATTAGCCATTCCTCCATGCCCTAAAAAACTCACATTCAGAAGGTCAAATGTGATTAATGTGCCAAGGCACTATGGTTTTGTTTAGGGGGTAGGGCCAGGTCAATTCAAAATCACTTGCAGGAACAAATAATTCTATGAGATGATAATGTGGATGACCAAAGGCTTCCTGAATTGTTGACGATGCAGTCTATAGCCATTACGGTACTTAGTCCTCACAACTATGGTAAGAAGTCAGTTTCTTTACAGTTGGAGAAACTGAGGTCTGGAGAGGCTAAATTATTCACCTGAAGTCAGCTCAGCAATGGCAAAACCAGGATTCCTACTCCCATCTGGCTCACTTCAAGGTACCAGTCCTGACCGTTGTTATTCTGCCTGTTTCAGAGCTACGTTTTACCAGAAGTTTTTTAAAAAGGTACCAGGCTCCTGTCTATCAAACAACGCTCAGCAAATCTGGGGTTAGCATATTAAAGTGAAACCGAGACTCTTACAGCACCTTAGATGGATACGGAATTTCGTTCAACAAGAAAAGAGGAGGTGTGGGAAAAGCATGCCCATTTCAGGGATGACGAGGACGATGGTGATGTGGTGATGATGATGGTGGTGGCGGCGGCTAACACTTACCCAGCGCTCGCCCGGAGCCCGGTGCTTGCAGCTGCATGCAGCATTTCACCCCCGGGATAACTCCACGAGGAGGTTCTGCTTATTACCATCTCTGTTACATAGATGAATCGGCTGAAGCTCTGAGAGATTAAATACCTTGTGGAAGGTCACTCAGCTTGTAAGGATCAGGGTGAAGTCTGAAGGCTCCGAAGCAAGGCCCGTGATCACTACGCCATGGCTCCCATCTGGGGCACTCAAACCTGCTTATTGCTTGTAGAGGAGAGAACTCACTATCTCAGTGCCCAGATGCTGCATGCCTTGATTTTCTTTAATCAGCCCCCTGGAACCACAACCTGTTATATTGGTGAGTCTTGTGCACCTCTCCCCACATTGTGCTTTTGGGACTAGTTCCCTTCACCCGGACAGCTGGCAATACACCTTGCAGATAGAACAGAATAACATAATGCTTCCTTGTAGGCTCTTCACCAGTTACTTCCCCGAGCAGGGGGACTCTTAGTTGGATTGATAGATGTTCACATGCATCGTGCTTTTGTAATTTAATAAGGTTATTGAAATAAGGTTATCTGTGGTTTCATATATAAATATAGCAAATACATTTTAGTAGGCAAAGGTTTCATTTTTCAAATTACCCCTTTAATGGAAAATATTCACACTCAATTATTGTGCTGACACATAAAGTGGACAAATACCCGATTTGATAATGGAACAGCAAATTAAAATCTCTTTAAGGCAAAGAACACAGAGCAGCAGCCCCAACCGAACCTGACCGCGCTGCCTGATTAAGTGCTTATGGGGCAGGTTTTGTAAGGGGCCCTTTTCTGATCTGATAACTGCCACGGAGAAGCCAAAGGCAGAGTCAATCTGCAAATACTTAATCCTCCAGAAGGCAGATTAAGTGTATAATTGACCTATATAATCCATGTATCATCTCCAGTCAAATGTTCCCTAGGCCTGGTTCACAACGACTCTGGGCCTGAGGAACGCCAGTGCGGAGCGTGCATTACCACCAACGTGGATTCCATCCAAGTTCGAGATGGTTTTTTAATCACTCATCTCCGAGCCTGTGAGGTTTAAGCAGATGAATTCACCCTAAGCACATCTCTTTTAATCCCGATTTTCTTCTCAGTCTGTGTCTTCAAGAAGTACAAGGAGCAAGGAAAATAAATTAATTTTTGTTTAGACCTTGAAATCTTAGGTGCTTCTCTTGATGATCTGATCTCTAATTTCAAAAAGCATGTTTTTGTTTTGGGGAAGATATTGAATTAATCACCAGAGAAGGGGGGGGGAAGCCATCTGCATGATTTATGGACACTCAAGCTTTAAATCACTGTTTTCAAGCTATTTCTTGGGTTTGTGCTTTCCTCCTCAGCAGCTGCTTTAGGAATACGGAGATTATTTCATGTCTATATTTTGTATCTTCTATAAAAGTCAGCAATAATTTCCAGGAGGCCAAGCCTCCCCTGAGTCGGATAGCAATTTGGTTCTCCTTTAAAAATTCGGCATCTTTAATATCATTTAAGTTCATGGTTACGGTATATATTGCATCATTCCCTAGCTTTAAATCTCCAAATCTTTTGTTTTGAAATATCTTCAACTGTTATTTTGCAGCAACTGAAACCAATTAACAATGGAAGGTCATATTTTTAGAAAAAAAAATTACAAAAATGCAGATGAAATGTACAGCTGTACATTTGAAATAGGAGGGGAAGCAGTTGGAGGATTCTTTTCCAATCAGCCCTTAATTTTGGACTGGTTAGCTGTTTCTTAGGTGCACGACTAAAAAAGTTGATAGTATTTTATAGAAGGACAATGTAAATCAATTATTAATACATAGGGAAACTTTTACTGCATCAGAAAGACCTGGTTAGGCAACCTTCTGTCTGAATGTCTTGCTTCAATAAACCTAGAGAATGGCTGTTTTAAAAAAAAATGTTGGTGAACATGAATTTGGAAAGCTGCTCTTAAGTTACATAATAAAATAGATAAAAATGCAGAACATTAAATATAGAGCCCCAAATGCTATGCCGATAATCTCCCACAAGCACCCAATTCCAGCCAAAAGTACAATGACAAGGCAGAGAGAAAGCTCGATCAGAGGGAGCCGCAGGAGAGGGGCCTGGCGAGAACGGACGATGCACTCGTTAAATGACCAGCTCTTAGTCCAAATATTCTCAGATACAAACACACACTGATGCCATCCAGCCTTTTCTATTNTTTTATAAAGCCAACCAGAAAAGGAAAAAAAAAAAAAAAAAAAGGGCGGGGGTGGAGAAACAAAACTAAAACTAAAAAGCAAGAACTGGAAGGACATATCAGGTAAATAAAATGGACACTTTGAAACACAGCTGAAAACACAACAGGAACTCAGAGAATATTCCTCTGAGTGACAGATGCCAGCAGGAACTAAAAACCAGGGACTGACACAACAGTCAGAATCAACAACCCCCAAACAGCAAACAATCTCGGAGACATATATTTTTTCCTCATTCAAAATGCTAATTTTCTATTATTCATTTTTGCCATTTATCAAAATGCAACAATTTGGAAGAGAAACCTCTCAGATCAACAAGTTTTTCCTCAATAGATTTCTGCCAATTATTTAGAAACCAGCCCCAGGACTACGATGGCTAAGACATGGAGTTGAAAGAGTAAGCTCACTGTGGCAAGAAGTTGAGGGTGGCCAGTCTCACAGACCCTTCTGCCTTAATAGTCCCATCCCCTTGTTTAGCTCGGGGGACACGAGAGCCTTGCAGAGCATATATGCAAAGAAATAAACACCATGCTTGAGGAAACAGAAGCTGCAAATAATCAAACATGTTGGTAATCTGATGTTTTGCTGCTAGATTATAGAAAAACAGTAAGTACTGAATTAAATTGCCGAGACTGCATGGTAATGAAGCTTTTTGAGAAGCTCTGGGTTTCTCAAATGACAAATGTTTTAAATCCATGACAGATTCAATAACTTTTTTTGCACTACATCAGTTAGGTTGCCTAGCACCAATAGTCTGTAAATTTGGGGAGCAGGTTATTCGGAAAGTAAGAAAGTAAATGGCAAGAAATTCGTTTGCTCCGAATAAGCTACTGAAAAATTTTTTTCCACAGGGGTGGGAGTGATGCTCAGTGAATGAGAGTAATGGTGAAGTCTTTAAACTCCAATACTCCGGGGCGTTTGCCTAAGACTCCCTCAGGAAACATAATTAGGATAATACAAGAATAAACTGTGAGGATCCCCACAGAGTTGCTGACGCCATTTTACGTTGGTCAGTGTAATTCAACAAGGGGCTAGAAAGACTTGTGAGTTCTCGAACGACCCTAAACATAATTTGCTTTCTGAGCAACATATTCTTAGTAAATATGTCTTTTCATTACTAATGCACACGAGAAGTCAGAGGGCTTGAGTTTGACTGCGTTCTTCCCTCGTCGGACAAGTCTAGTCTTACCATCTGTGCTAGCCAAGGCTCTACTCTTACTTTTTGAGTAACAATTCAGTTGTACTCTCCCTTAAGAAAAGCCACTGAAGAGGACAATTTGCCTTGCTGCCTCCAACAAGGCTACCTTAAAAAAAAATTTTCCCCCTTGTAATTTTAATTGAAAAAAAAGAAAGAGGGGAGGGTGGGTTATCTGTGATGAAGTGACAGGCTAAGCTACAGATTAAACACTGAATTCAGTACGAGATGTTTTCAAGTTTCAGAGAACACCAGGTTATGTGCACACGCACTCGCACAGGAACGCACACGCACACTCACGCGAGGGCCACACAAAACTGAGAATCAGAAGATACTGATCAAAGGAAAAGAAAAAAAGGCAACCTAGGCATTGAAAAGAACAATCCACAGGCTTCTTGAAAATTTGTGGTTTGGAATTTAATTCAGCGGAGATGGGCAGAGTGTCCACACTCCTAACTGCAGACCGGAGGGTCCTGCCTGTCTCTGTTTTCAATGCCTATTGGATGGGTGACTGTGCCCCCGTCATTCTAGGCTCGGTACTTTCATAAAGGCACGCATGCAGAGAAGGGAGAGAACCCACTGGTGAGCTTTATGCATGTATGAGGCATTCTCAGTGGATGTGGGTCATGCTAGAAGATGTACACAGGAAGATTATTTGATTCTAATTCATGCCACTTGATATAATGTGATAAAACATTTGACATGAGAGATAAGTTCCATTTTAATCCGAGAGAGGACGGGTGGGAATTAAAAAGTAAGAAGGGTTTTCTCAAGGAAAGGTGATGCAGACGAAAGAGCGATAGTGAGCACAGAAAGGGGATGATTGGAAAAGAAAAAAAGAAAGGAGCCTCTTCGACACACAAGGAAAGCAAATGGGCTGGAAGACAAAGCATATAAAAGTCAGGAGCTGCAGACTCCTAAGCGCTGCCAACAATGAGCTCACTTAGCTGTGGAACAAACACGCACACACACACACACGCAAACTCAATGTAAATTGCTGAACACAATCACAGAAAAAATATAGAAACACGGATTCCATAGTAGACCAAAACATTAATGTTCGGGCTGGCACTAAAAATATATGAAAACCTGGACAGAAGGAGCTCACGCTTCACAAGACAGAAGTAGGCTGCACAATTAGAGCCACACGGAGACAAGTACGTCAGCCTCCATGCACTCTGGCCGGGTCTACACTGGCAAATTCAGTGAAAACTTGAAGCAATATATCTGGCTAAATTAGGCAGCCCCATCTGCCTTGGCCTGAAAGAGGCGGATGGTTTGAGACCAAAGCAGATTCCTTTTTTTTTTCTTTTTTTTCTTTTTGCCTCAGTGGCTTGCTTCGGAAATGCAGATGTAGTCACAGTGGAAATAAGATTGCTTGATAACTATTAAGCCTCAGAAATCTGCATTTTCTCAAGTTCAGTCTGGGTCTGGCAACCTGATGCACCTGCTCTCTGTATACCTGCTTCTTCTCCCAAGTTTTCCAGTGGGTGGGTGGGCAGGGGGCACCCCAGTTTAAAACCACACTGACTGAGCAACTCGAGCGCAGGAGTTTGCCAAAAGCCAGGGCTAACTAAGCATTTCCAGTCTTCCAGAAACGGAATCATCTTTGAAGTGATAACAATGCAACACTTACTGCACATCTGCAAGCCACGGCTGGGGTCAGGAAGGTCCCACTCCCAGGACAGGGAGCTGGTCTCAGCCTCCCCGACGAGAACACCTCCCTAAAGCAAGGCCAGATTGCAAGGAGGAGAACCATGACCAAGAAAGGTCTTTGCCAGTTACAGAAAGCTGCCTCACAAGCTTCGTGCAGAAACGAGGCTGCTTGCTGAGGGGCTGTGCGCCGTCCTACGTATCACACAGATTGGGACTGAGACACGGCCACACCAGAGTGGGTTCGGAACAGACACACGACAGATAAGAGCCTAAGGCAGAGGCAAAGGGAAAGATATTGCTTGAATCAGGACCAATCCATTTTCTCAAAATGTGACTTATCCTCCTGTCTCTTATTTTGTCACATTTTGGAGGGTCTCCTCCTTGGTCTTCAAGGAGGAGAAGGCATTTACTTACATCAAATAACCTTTCTATATACATCTCCTCATTGACCTTATCACGAAGGACATCCTGAGAGTGGCGGATGAAAGTCACATAGGCGTCGGCCACGTCCATCCCGGGTTTCTGCAAAGAAACAGGAAAACATGAAAACGGAATTTTCAGACAGTGACTTCCTTGATTACTCATGCATCTTAGTCTCCCCATCCCAACCCACATTGCTTTTGCTGGAATTTCAAGCGATTCACCATATACTGTATAGCTATCCACAGCCTGGACTGTTAAGAATTGGTATTTGAGCCTCCTGCTCTTTCCAGGAATCAAACCTGGCTAAGAAAGGAGTTGGGATTACAGGGTTTTATAGATATTTTTCCTACAATTAATTTTTTTTCCTGGCATATATACTATAATGGATAAATCATCACTGGATAACCCAGAGACATTCTCTGGCTTTTCTTTGGAATGAAATCCCCATTTAAGAATACCCAAACATACTCTGTCTTCCACTGTCTGTCCTTAATATAACATTGGAAAGGTGACAGCCTTCCTCGATCTTCTTTTTCTCTTTAAAAAATTGAGAAAATGCTAAGTAAAGAAATTATATTTTAGTGTACACTCCCTCCTACCAAAGCCACATTTTGGGTGATGGGTGGGGTGGGGAGGAATACTTTAACCTGAGCATATAGTGAGTATTTCCTAATCAGTTTAGTCAGAAGAGACGTTCAACCTATTATTTTTCTTTGCTTCCCAGTGCAGCCTTATGGTCCAAAAAATTTAAAGAGTGAGAGGTGGGGAGGAAGATGAAGGATTTGATTTTTAAATAAATTAGATATTCTGGAAAGGTAAGCAGGTGGTTCATCCAGCGTTAGGAAATAATTTATTGTAAGAAAATAATAGTAAGAATAAAAAGGGACTCGGAATGCACGCTACTTGAGATGTCGTAATCAAAGTTATCTCCAAAAAAACCTATTAAAAACACTGTAATATGGGTCATCGGGAGAGCTGCCACAAACCCCTTAAATTTCCACAGTAGACATGTATGTTTGCTAATAACTAAACAAGATTAGTTTTCATTACTGTGATTTACCTTAGATCACAAAGTATCATTTCTCTACAAGACGCGACTGTCAGGCACTGCAAATTGAAGTTAGTTAACACTTCTGTGTAATTTCCAGGGTGAAAATGAGGAAGGTTTGGAAACAGTAGGACTGTATTTTTTTTCTTTTCTTTCTTTCTTTTTTTTTTTTTTTTGTGCGTGATACAAAGCAAACAATTATCAAGGAAAGGGCCAATGCTTGGCCCCTGGGATGCTAGTAACATTTCTTAACACCTGCTGAAACAATGACAAGGTATTAATTTGAAAAACAATGAGGACAATCCGAAGCCACAGTAGTCAACTGTTACACTTTCAAGCAATTTTCAGCGAATGGATTGAGCAGGTTCCGTGATGGTCCTATAATTGTTGCAGCTTTATAATACGAAACAATAGAGGTTCTCCAATGAGATGTAAGTGATAGATATCAGTTCCAAACTGGCCCCTCGCGCCTTCTCGCCCTTGGCAGCCGCACATCAGAGGGCATTCTCAGCAGGGATGGGGACCCCTACCTGGGCGGACTTGAGAAACTTATTAGGACTGTTTCCATTTCTTCCCTGGTGATTCTTGAGGCAGATATGGCCTTTTCCTGGACACATGCAGCCATCTTAGAGCTAAGATTCAAAGCTCAATTCAGCAGAATTATCAGTAACCTGCAATGTCAGTAACCTACAATAACGGTTATATTCACCATTCCTTCTCTTTCTGCAAAATTTACTGTCGTCAAAGGGGCATTTAAGTTTTAAAAACGGATTTAAAAAAGTCAGTGTGTTCATCTCACCTACGTAGTTAAAAATTTCCATGGTTCGCTACCATTTGACTCTGTTTTATTTTTCTTCATCATGCGTACCAATATCTAACATTTTACTATATATTTGCTTATTTGTCTGTTTCTGTTAGAACATAACTCCACAAATATAAGGGCTCCATTTGATCTGTTTTCTAGTGTATCCTCAGCACACAGAATGATGCCTGGCACAGAGTAGGTGCTCAGGAAATATGGGCTGAATGCACAAACCCCTGAATGAATAAGCCCAGTTCCCACCTCTTTTTGTAAGCTCTTCGGTCACACTACGTGGATTTTTAGTAGATCCCTCGCCAACTGGAACTTGAGAAAATCACTGAAATTTCTCCCGGGTCCTAGTTACACCATGTGTAAAATGGGACTACTAAAGGCTCTCCTACTTACCTTCAGGTGTTGTTAGGATCATTAGTTAAAATAACATATGTCAAAATGCCTTAAAAGCCATAAATTGCTATACAAACATGAGTCACTATGATTCCCCTCCCCATGCTGCCCCACGATATTATATCACTTCATAGCCTTACCTACCTTTGGAATCTACTTTGGAACCAAGAAGAAAAAAGGGGCTTCAGAGAAACCAACGTCACAGTAAAGATCACAAAGTCTCTGCATGCCAACATATGTGGTTTTCTCGTAATAAAGTCTCTAGGCCTCCTCTCACAACCTTCTTCCTTTCTCACCAGCTGCACATCCAAATCTAAGAAGTTTGCTCCCCCTCTTTTGGTAACCAGCAAGGAGGAAGAGGTGTGTTGGTTACACAGCACTATCACTTTTCCTCACACGCTGAGCAAACGGCAGCACAGCCCCGTAGACTCCCCGACCACGGGGATCTGGGACTCTCAAGGGCAGAGGCAAGCTGCCCTGGTTCGGTTCCTCTGCGGGTAGCACATCACTAGGTGGGCTACTGGGGAAAGACAGAGTCACCGTGGTGATCCTCTGTCATTGGGGAAAGGTTCAAATACGGTCCGTTCTGTATTTACGGAGGCAGAGAAGGATGGGTAATGAAGTCCAGGTAGATCTCCAAACAAAATGGTGAAAATACAGACTGTTCCCAGACACACAAGCTAGCGTGCAGTTATAGATAGAAAATATTCTCTGCTAAACGGCTGATGTTATTAGATACATCAGGTTTTATACCACATTGCTCTCTGAACACAGTGGAGAAAAAACTTTAGCTGATGGTGTTTAGTACCTCACACTTTATTTTAAATGTGGCTTCAACAGGCTGATGGGATAGGATGTGGATTTTAGCAAACGTACAACACAAAGAAAGAAGTCTCTGTATAGTTAACTCCATCCACGTGTGGCAGATATCATTTGTGAAGAAGCCACTCTGTGGCTTAGGACAAATAGGACGTTTTAATCCTAGCTTACCCCTACCAGGTACTTCTGAGCTTGAAAACAAATTTAAATCTTCAGTCACCTAAGCAAGCCCTAATTAGAAATGCAAATCTGCTATGTATACCAAAGGGTCAAATACTACCTGTAAGACAAAGTGATAGGCTTTGGGGATTATGCAGTGTTTTGAATGACTGGTAACAGCACTTCTTTCCAGTAGTGTGGATAATTAAGAGACAAATCTCTAATGTAACTAACTACCAGTCCCCACAAGGAACTAAACCAATAAGCCATGTGCCAAAAACCTCACAGGGCAACACAGATGACCTTAGAGACTTCAGAGCCAGAAACAGCTCGGGAGATGATTTTATCCATGGTTGTTAAACCTGGCTGTAAATGAGAAGGACCTGGGGAGCTTTAAACAATACTAATGCCGAGACCCCGCACTCCAGAGATTGTTTTAATTTGGCGGGCAACCTGGCACTAATACTTGTCAGAGCTCCCCAGGTGTTTCCAAGATGTAGCCAAGGTCCAGACTCACTGAATTAGTCCCCTGGTTCCCAAACTTGCGCTACAGATCAGCTCTTTAAAAAGGGATTTCCAAGCTCCCCGCCCCCCTTCCCCGCCAATCTCTGGGCACAAGGGGCTGGAAATCTCTACTTTAAAAAGACAGAAACAAAGACAATTCAAAAAACAAGTATTAACGCTGCCCATCCTGGTGTTAGGACCACTGATTTAAGAGGTGACAGTCGCTGGTGTGCTGGGACACTGTGTCTTCAAGAGAGAAAACAGAAACAAAGAAACAGAACAAAACAACAAACCTTGATGCAAGGAAACTGCCAATTTCCAGGGTGTAAACATTCCCTCCGTGGTTGAATTCGAGCTACCAATGTGCCCTGACCGAAGCCAGTGGTGGAAAGAGCATGTAAGTGACTCTCGGAAGGCAGCGCTAGCAGGGTTTCCATAGTCAAACTGCTGGCACTTAAATCCTCACTCTCTCGACTTACTAGCCAGGTAACCTTGGGCCACTAGCCAGGTGACCTTGGGCACGCTATTAACCTCCCTCATGCCTCAATTTCCTCACCTGTGAAACTGGTGCTACCTCCCTCACCAAACAGTTGTTTTGAGAAGTAAATGATTACTATTATTTACCATAGGTAAACAATGTACATATATGGGTATTATATACTATTATTTTCTATAAAATTGTTTATTTACAAAAACACAATATTCTCACTATAATATTATTTGGCATAAAAATATATGTTAATCAACTTAATTTTAAAGTTTACCTTTGTCCTTAGCCATAATAAGTGGTGAAATCATGGATTTGATGTGCTAACCACATTTTTTCTAATACTCATTAGATAATCACTCAATTATCCTAAGAAAGATGTTTGTCTATGCACTAACTGAAATCATCTTGCAGATGGCATCGTGGTTAAGGGGACTGGTATAACTCTCAGCTCTGCCACTTACCAACCACGAGACCCTGAGCAAGTTAATAACGCTGTCCCTCTGTTTCCTCATCTTTAAAGTGAGGTTGTTGTAGAGATTATACGTAACGTGCTTAGAACAGTGCAGCGAGTGCTTTATGAGGTTTGGTTTACAATTGAAATGATTATTATATCATATATCTACAGTGGTAAATGTACCACATATTGGAACACGCTGCATCATTTTCTTCTGTCTCCCTAGAGGGTGCAAACTCTGCTAATGCACTTTTGTTCCCTTTCCTGTAGATCTGGAGTCCATTTTTTTTCTTATCTTTACAATAAATCTAAAACTGGTTTGTAGGAATGAGGTCGAACCACATGAAACGTGTTGATATTTGACTTTTTTTGGCCTCCCCCAAATAATTGGCCCTCCCCAATAATTTCAACTGATAGTAATGATTTCCAGATCAAGTTTCTCCAGGTATTTGGGTCTTGCCTACTGGGCACCTGTTCAAACCTCGTTGGGGAGATCTCCCCTCCACCTGGAGGCCTATAGAATAATGACCTCAGCCACCAGATCTTTGAGCTGGGAGCCTAGAATTTCAATTTCTCTTACTCACTGGCAGGTCAGGGCTACCGTCAGCAAATTCATCCCCCCTCCCTACTCTCCCCTGTGCAATACAGTGTGGGCACCCTCTTCCCCCTGCCTACGAGCCCCCTGCTGCTGAAATGTCTAGCGAGGGCCAGGTATGGTGCTGAGAGTCCCATATACGTGTGTTATTTAATCTGCATAGCAAACCCGTGGCTTGGGTATTATTACCTCTATTTTAAGGATGGAGAAACAGGCCTAGAGAATTTGAGTAGTTTGCTCCCTGTGAACTGAAAGTTTATACTTTGGGGCTTGGGAAAATAAATTACTGAACGCCTCTCCCCGCTCCAGTTACGTGAGAGCTTTTTCTCTTCTCCATTATAAAGACTATCTACGTGAAGGGGTCTGAGGTCCCTTGATGAGAAGTATTATATAAATTCAAAGCATAATTATTGATTGTACATTCTTTCATTAAACAAACAAAATATATGCTAATGCTAAATTCACTCCAATTTTCCATTTTGCCATCCTTTGAGAAATAAGCCAATAAACCATTACACACTTAGCTTCCTGGGGAAATGAATTTAAATGTTAATATAAATCCTTTTAGAAAAAAACAAATTTTAACAAATAAGTATTTGAACAAGGAGGGTACTTAACCACGTTCAGAATGAGAAACGTTCAGTTCAAGACCCTTGGTGGCTGTTGAGATAAGCTCTCTAAATTTAATATTTTATAATAGACTCACACCTCTTTTGTTAGAAATGGAGAAACAGAATCATTTTCTTTTCCCCTTTATTGGAATATATTTAAATCTCTCCAATTTTATTTTGCTAATAGGCAGGGCAAAGTCTGTCTATAAATGTATCCTGACTTATCACAGGTAATCCCACACTCCAGCATTCATGTGTAGTACTTAACCTCAATTTAAATGTAAATTTTGGGCAACCACAAGTGCTTTATCTGTGAACTTTGAGAGCTCTCTTCATTAATGAGGTCTGCACTAATTATAAGCAGTTTTGTAAAGTTTCCTTAAAACAACTGCAGAATTGACCCCAAAATGAACAAATTCAGAATTTATTTTTTAAAAAAAAAATACTGGCACCATTGTGCAAATTTCTAGCTCCTGGCTACTCCCAAGGTGTGCACGCAGAGGGGAGGTGGTCAGGATGGTAACAGAGTGAACTGTAACCGAGAAACCAAGGAAAATGAAATGAAAGGCAACCGGGTTTACCCTCAAATAGGACCTCTCTTCTTGATGAAAGAAACCATACCCTCTCCTCATCTGAAAAAAGTTTTACCATGAAATATTCTTGGCTTCTCTGTTTCTGATGATTCAAGTCAGGAATATGCAATTTAGCAGCAACTAATGAAAACAGCACCATTAAATTTCTCGTGAAAGCAAAAAACCCCCACAAAAACAATTTTCGAATACTCACAGGTACATCCACATATTTGGAAGCTGCCTTCACCTAAGGAGGAAAGAAAGAGGTCAGAAGTGAGGCTAATGTTTATGCTTCGTTGTCCACAGCTCCGTGCTGTGTGTCATCATCAGTTAACACAATATGCTGGCACCCGGAGCTGACCAGGAAACACAGAAAGGTACCAAAAAATGAAATGTGATGGCTATTTTCTTCCCTAAGCATAGCCACCGCTTTGGAGAGAAAGAGATAAAAGAGAGGGAGAAAGAAAGAAGGAAGGAAGGGATGCGAAAAGGCGGGGNGATCCTGTGGCTTGGCTGGTGTGGCAGTTTTGTATTTTCTCTGTCCCTTTAAAAAGGAGAAAAGTGACTCTATCTAAACCAAAGCTGATTAGTGGAGGGCTTGCTAGTCTAGAAAAACAACTAAGGCTGCTGTAACTTCTTGTACCTTGGACCTTTCATCATTTGGCGGCAGGTTTGTCCTAATGGAATCCTCCAGTTTCAGTAAAGTGTCTGCAAGCGGAGAGGATGTAGTGGATGGGTGTCTGTAACCCAGAGGGTGATGGGTATATGTGGGTGGGGTTGAGAGGGTACCAGAGCCTTTTAAAGCCTGTCCCAAGGCTGCTGTTGTGTCTTCTGGTTTGCTTTTTAAAAAAAAAATTTATTTCTTTGAGAGAGAGAGAGCAAGAACAGGGGGAAGGGCAGAGGGAGAAGCGGACTCCCCACTGAGCAGGGAGCCTGACGTGGAGCTGGATCCCAGGACCCCAAGACCGTGACCTCAGTGAAAGTCAGATGCTTAACTGAGCCACCCAGGTGCCCCATCTCCTGGTTTTAAATATTAAAAACCCCAGATGGGAAGTGTAGGAAGTGGCTATGAAATTTATTTTCAGGTTTTGGGGAGAGAGTGTGGTTTAGTGTTTGAGAGCATGGAATTCGGAATCAGATCTGGTTTCAAATCCGAGCTCTATGACTTATAGGCTGTGTGACCTTGGGCAAGGTACTTCATCTCTCTGAGTCTCAGTTACCTAATGAGCAAAATGCAGCTACCAGGAGATACCTGTTTCAGCTGGGTGATCTGCAAGTGAATGCACACAAAGTTCTGGGACAGAGTAGACACAGAACAAATGGCAGCTGAGGTGATCGATTCATTAGCTAATATGGGTGGGCTCTGTGTGCTGGGAGAAGTCAATGCACAGGGGCTTTGAGGAATAAAACCTATGGGAGTATGTCTGATATTCTGTGTGTTTCATCTGGACTCAGGTCATGTTCCTTCAGGCACAGGTACACATGGGCTACATTTGAGGTCACAGAGGTTTTTTAGACTCATTGGAAACCACAAAGACTGAGAGGCACATCAAGCAGTTAGGTTATCTTTCACATCACAGGTAGGCTTCCTCTTGCCATTTGGCTGAGACCGATACCAGGGATCACAGCTTCTACCCACATGTCTCCCAGGAAACTATCCAGGGGAGCATTTCCCCTTATTGCTCTTTTTTCAAAGCTACTTTTCACAATACCAACTCCCAAAGGAGAGAAGCCAGTGAACCAATAGGGTGTAGGTAGGGGGGCAAAAGCCCAGGATTAAAAGTCCAAAATTCTCTAAGTGGCAGAACTAGTTGACCCTAAGATAGCTACATCAAGTCCCACAGCCTTGGTTTCTAGAACAGGGTGTAATTCTGTGTACTCCGCAAGGCTGAGAGCCTGACCTAGTGAAAAAAACATATGAGAAAATGTATCATAAACTTTAAAGGGCTGACCACACACATTGAGGGCAATGCATCCAAACATCTGGAATCATCACTGGCACCCAAGACAATGCCTAGATTCTCCTGTTATAGATTCTCTTAGACCCCTACACTTTTTCTTTGCAGCACCGACTGCAACTGTAATTCAGTAATTTTGTGCAGTGTCTGTCTCCCACAGAATGTCATCTCTTGCTCACAGCTGTCTCCCCAGTGACTCACTTGGTACCTGGCTTAGAAAGGGCACTCAGGAAAAATGGGCAGAAGGAAGGAAGTAGAGAAAGCAAGTGGCCAGTGATGGCTTCAGGGTGTTTGAGGAATAAGCAGGGGGAATGGCCAGATTGAGAAGTCTTTGCATGAGTCAGTGTGAAAGCCAACATTCTGAAAGCTGACCTCTTGCAAAGGCTGGTGGGCGAAAGGAGAAGGCCCACATTGGGCCATTAAAGGGATATCAGGAAAGCTTTTCAGATTCTGCACAATTAACATTTCTACTAAATGATCCCCAACACCAAATCTTTCCTGTCCATTCCAGATGCACAATCTAGTTTGGTCAAGAAGGTGGCTTTCCTTTCTTTCAAGTCTCTCAAACTTACAATAGTATCTAACATTTATATGGTGTTTTTTGCTTTGCAAATCCCATTCATATAAGTTTCTTCTTTAAGCCACCCTGCAAAATGGGGGCTATGAAGCATATCTATTTACAACTGAGAACACTAAAACCCACAGAATTTAAGAATTCATTTGCTCATGATCTAGGCCAGAAGGCAGAGAAGGCAGGACTCCAATGTGGTCTCCCGAGCTCTAATTTTTCCTTCGGAACGCCTGATGTTCCCCCCATGGTAGAAGTGTACAAGAGGAATTCAAGCACCAGTGATTGGGGCAGGTGCTGGCAAAATAATTC
Source organism: Ailuropoda melanoleuca (assembly GCF_002007445.2). Classification (NCBI taxonomy): domain Eukaryota; kingdom Metazoa; phylum Chordata; class Mammalia; order Carnivora; family Ursidae; genus Ailuropoda; species Ailuropoda melanoleuca. The sequence goes on from NC_048221.1 coordinate 29,254,400, forward strand.
TTCTTGACTAGGAACTACCTCCTTTGCTCTGTGGAGTCAGTGCTTGGCAGTTGGTATGAGTTTTGCTACAGCTGAAATGATCAACCTTTAAACACGCCTACTCTCCATTTACCACTAACATGCAGTTTCAATTCCGAGAATGACACCAGTCAAGTTCTATTCCTTTCAAGGCAGTTTGGGAAGATCAGGCAAGCTCTATGTCATGAATGAAAAACATACACTCATACATGCATACACTCATACATGCATACACTCATACATGCATACACTCATACATGCAGCGGCCTTCGGTTTCTCACCGGATAACTGCTGACTCGTTGTCTGTCTTATTGATCTCCCTCCCGTCCCATAGTAACAGGAAAAAATAGCTCAGAGTAAATTGTGGTCCTGTAGTATTTAGAAAAATGTGGTGTACCACTTTTGGTTCTGGCCACTGAACTGTAAGAAGGAGGTTGACGATGAGGATTCAGGAGTGTCTTCTTCTAAGGAAAGTGAAAGCAGAGACATCTTGTCTAGAAAAGGACGTGCTTGTGTGGCATTAAGGAGCCTCGATGTGGAAAGACTGAACTTTTTCATGGTGGTTCTAGAACATGGAATCAGGATGGATGAGTAGAATGAAGGGCCCCAGGAGAAGGTTCAAACAGCTCTCTCAGTCCATCCAGGCACTGGTCATCTCTGCTGGTTGAGAGGCTCAAGCAGGAGCTATGTGGGGTGCCCTGGATGTGAGCCTTTCCTGTGTGACAGGTTACCTCCAAGGCTGCTTCCTGTTCTGACTCCCGTCTCCTTAAGAGGTGAGAAGCTTCCATCAGTTCTATCTTTTTATAGTAGATGTTGAGATATAGCAGAGTGAATAAATTGGCAAAGTCAGCATCAGAACTCTGGTTCCTGAACCCATTCCTGCCTACCGTCAACAGTGCTGCCTTTAAACACCACATTTATTTTCGGTATCCATAGGATATATATTTGCCAGCTATATTTTGAGAGGACGGGCCAGATCCTCCCAACCTACGAGGGCTGCAGAGTTATTGCCAAGGGTCAGAAAAATTCAAGTGCACACCAGACACTGTCTCTGGATCAAATAAACAACAGGCCTTACAGTCCACACAAGATGATTTTCCATGGTATGTAGATGTTATTTTAATGAAAACACACATTTCTTTAAAAGTACTACCTATATTATAGAATTTTGTCATTATGTATGTTTTCCCATCAGTACTTCTCAAAAGTGTGTGTGCACGTATGTGTGCGCTATTTTCTTTTCCTTTTTAACTTTAAAAGAAATCTTCCTAGTGAAGTGGCTAAGAAGGTGAGCTCAGGATTGGTGCAGTCAGAAGTCTGGCTTTGTCGTTTTCTAGCCTGGTGACTTTGAGCAAGTTACTGAACCTTTCTGAGCCTTCTCTGCAAATGGAATGATCATAGTATTACTCAAAGGGATACTGCAAGGACTGAATGAGATAACCCATCTAAGTGTGTAGAACAGTGCTGGCACAGGGTAAAAGCTATGTAAGGGTACCTTTTCTTGGTGGTTACTGGAAATAGTGGCTTATTGGTATAGATGAAATGCATGCTCCTTGTCCTGGTGATGGTGGTGATAGTTTCACTCATCACCTCTAGCCCATGGGCAATTTCTTACCATAAAAAGGATGCTGGAATCTCCCCAGGTTATCAGCAGATATCTGAGCTGACTCTCAGTCTGGTATACTTTCTGCCAATTCACTGAACATCTTGTATACTAGAGACTCACCCTCAAAACCTGGAGGCAGACGGCAAAGATCTGTTCCCTAACTCAGGATGGCTGAGTTTAGGCATGAGTAAGCGGGTGGTTCCTCAGGCCAGGGGGCTCAGTTATATTCTGTAACACGTACCTCCTGCTCTCTGGGACCAAGCCATATGCTCTGGGGCACAGGAGATATGGGGGAGGGGAAGGGGTTTGCCCCAGATACCTGGTTGGATACCTAGTCTAGCACCTTTTCTAAGTAGACACTCAAGGGAAAGGCAAGAACTGTGACTTCAGCCAAATGTCATTTCCTGAAATTTTTGTATTCTGACCATCCCGTTGATGGGACAAAGAATACCCCTTCTCTGGCAGTACCCATGGGTACTGCCCCCTCACCCGCGACCTCCCAGATAGACTTTCCCAGTTCTGGGAAAGGAGGTCAGAAGAGGAGACACAAGGTAGGAGAGCCTGAGGGAGACCAAGGATGATGGAAGGGAGAAAAACTGTCAGTGAACAACTTGTCCATGTTCTCACATGCCCGAAGCAGAGAACCTTTATTATGTACAAGGCACCACATCAGGGGCTGTACATGAAGGCGTTTGCTCCAGGATTCCCGGCCCCTTTCTTAGATGATGTCTAAGTGCATAATCTCTCCAAACACAGAATGAGTCATGTCCATCCAACAACTAGTAACTATAAGTAACATTTCTGAGTGCTTATGTCTTGCCAGGCAATGAGTCAGGGATACTGTATTTGTTATATTTAATCCTCATAACAACCTATTAATTATTCCATTTTGCAGCTGAAGAAACCGAGGCTAAAACAGATGAAGAGACTTGGCTTAAAGTTATTCAGCTAAGACGTTAAAGCTTTGGACCTTCCATCCCCTAAGCTGCCTATTATTCAGTTAAAAACAAACAAATATAAACCACTTTTATTGACCAGTCATATTTAACTCTTGTTTTTGTGTGTGTGTGTGTGTGTGTGTGTCTGTCTGTGTGTGTAGACACAACCTAAAATGGCTTCTCCGGGAAAAATATATGAGGGATTTGAATAATTGTCTGCACTGACTCAGGGCAGAAGGTCCAAAACAGTTTCTCTGGCCTGAATGTCCCAGCTAATTACTCGACCCTCCACCTGACTTAGTGTGTGTAGACAGGCTTAATGGTTTCTCTATTGAGCTCTTCCATTATTTTTCAGGTGCCCAAGGTAATCTTTTCATTGAACACTCACCATCCCGGGATTTTCACAATGCTGATGACTAAGGGATTTTCTTCTGCCTGGTCCTAATAAGGGGACCTGAGTTAATCATTGTGTAGCTTTGATAGGGAGCACGGTGGGGGCTTAAACCACTTCTCTTGCTTCATTAGGGGAAAAAGCAACCCAGGTGCAGACCATGAGGACCTCAGGGTTTGATACTATTAAATCAATGCACAGACAAAAAAAAAAAGAAAAAAATGGATTAGGCCCTTTTTGCAAACAGAAATCTGGTGGGTAGACTCAAAGATGGAAGAAAAAAGACGTCTGAACAGATACCACTGCATTAGTGGCTGCCTGAGTTCTCCTTTCTCCCCATGGTCGCTTAAGAAAACACCGACCAAGGAAGCGATTTATTCTCTGCACGAGCTGACGCCACCCGGGCTTGTTTGACTTCACAAGAGCTCGGAGCTGATTTTTCTGCCTTTTTTTTTTTTTTTAAAGATTTTGTTTTATTGGGGCGCCTGGGTGGCNGCCTTTGCCTAGAAACTGCCAACCACACCACTGCTTCAAGGGGCTAGCAACATTTACTTCAATGTTTGGCTTCTGAGATTTCTGTTTGCAAGGATCATTTTGCTATTTTGTGCCTTTCTCCTTTTCTCTAACTCAGGCGATCATAGAGATCTGGATTACTATTATTATTTTTTTGCAACTTGAGGCAGTTCAGTATGTAAAAATGTTATGTAGGGTCACCACCGGGCATAAAATAATCATCTCTTGGGGCGCCTGAATGGCTCAGTGGGTTGAAGGTTGGACTCTTGGTTTCGGCTCAGGTCATGATCTCGTGGGTCATGGGATGAGCCCCACTATGGGCTCTGCGCTCAGCGGGGAGTCGGCTTGAGATTCTTTCCCTCTGCCCCTCCCGCCACTCACCTGAGCTGGTGCATGTGCATGCTCTCTCTCAAATAAACAAATCTTTAAAAAATAATCATCTCTCTTATGTTGAATCTTATTATCTATTACCATCCTCGTGTCTATGAAAAGTAAGAACTTCTCTCTCTCTCCTCAGTGCCTACACTGCCTGATATACAGCAGGGGCTCAGTACAAACTTGTTGAGTGAATGAACTTCTGGCTGTGGCACTCTTTACTTAGTACCCAGGGTAGAGGTTTCTAGTATTTTCTTGCAGTTGGTTTTTAAGTTACAACAGTCTTAAAGGGACATTGAAAAAAAAATGTGGGCAAAAGGAACTAGTATTTGTTGCCTCTATGGGAAGGGCTGAAAGGGTCTCTTGTTCTCACACAACACGGGCAGTACAGTGCAGGGGCAAGAGTGGGGGGTTGCGGGGGGACAGGTCCGACACCAAGGCTCGCATCTAGTTCTATCACTGGCCAGTTGTGGGCCAGGGAATTAACTTCTCTGAGCATTAGCGTCCCCACTGAAAATAGAGAGTGACAATAATAATTCCTCACAGGGTGGTTGTATGAATTATAAATTTTAAAAAAGTTTTTAAAAAGTGTTTTAACATGTGCAGGGCATTATTCTAAGCATTTGATTTCTATTGATTCATTTAGTGCATGTTAAGGATTAAATGAATTAATGTACATAAAAACCTTTGTACACGTATGTGTTCAATAAATGTTGGCTATTAATTTACATTCTCTTTTCCTGCCACCGGATTTGACCAGTCAGGTTCCAGGGCTCCGGTTGGACGGTGTTTCCTGGCTAGCTAGGTATCTGCACACTGAAGTGCTTCAGGTGACAGTGTGTGACCTACCTTGCAGTAAGAGGCCTGGCTGTCTTACTTCTTTGCTGGCTCTGAACCTGGACTCTCTTTTGTATTCTATTTCTTCCTCTTAGAAAGAGATCCCTGGAGACAGAGTGACTCTGTAGAATGCTCTGCATTGAAATATGGACCCAAAGCCTAGGTCACAACGTGGTAGCCTATTCCCAAAGAAGCTTGTCATCAGTTATTTTGCTCCCTGTATGGGCATGCCATTTCCTCACTTTAAAGTGGAGTTTATTCCTCTGTCACCCTCCTTGAGTCTGGGCTGGCCTAGGACTGTTCTGACCGACAGAACATGTTTCGAGCCAAGTCTTGAGAAGGGCTGGCAGCTTCCGCTTCCTTACTCTTGTGAGCCAGCTGCCGTGTACGTGTGCGTACCTGGAGACTACCGTGCTGTAAGAAGCTGCTTTATAGAAGGATGCTAAGGCTCAACCAGGCTAAGCAGTTCCCAAGAGGTGAACCAGGAACTGGCGGAACTGGAGTACAAGCCCGAGTCGGGTTATGAAGTGCAGAGTCCTTTCATTACACCAAGTTGTTGAAGTTCTGAAAAGGATGTGTCATTCTAAAACCACTTCTGACCTACTGACCACCTGGGATCCGGGAAAAGGAGAGCGTACTTTGTGGAAGGTGTACAAGCTTAGGGTCATACAGATCTTGGTTTAATTGTGCTCCATCACTTATCAGTTAAATTATTCAACTTTTCACAGTTTCTATAATCTGATCTGCAAAATGAGGATAGGAACTATCATCTTTGGAGGGTTCTTCTGAGGTTCAACACGTTAACATCACGTCAAGTGCGCAACACAATGCCTGGTACACAGTAAGAGCTCAATAATCATTAGCTATTATTATTACTAGTGTTTAATTCACTGTGGTTAGCTGGGAGTTGACTGCGCCAAGTGTGTTCCTCTCCATAGCTTATAGACTAGATAAAGGTTGGCAGACTATGGCTTGTGGGCCAAACCTAGCTTGTTGTTTGTTTGTTTGAAGATTTTATTTACTTATGTGACAGAGAGAGAGAGAGAGACAGAGAGCACAAGCAGGGGGAGTGGCAGGAAGAGGGAAAGGGAGAAGTAGACTCCCTCCTGAGCAGGGAAAGCCCGATGTGGGACTTGATCCCAGGACCCCAGGACCATGACCTGAGCCAAAGGCAGTCACTTAACCAACTGAGCCACCCAGGTACCCACCTGTTGTTTGTTTTTGTATGGCCCATGAGCTAAGAATGGTTTGCACATTTTTAAGTGGTTGAAAGAAAAATCAAAAGAAGAATAAATATTTCCTGACATGTGAAAATTATAGGAAATTGACATTTCAATGTCCATAAATAAAGTTTTATTGGAATACAACCACGCCCACTCATTTACATCACGTTGCTAGCTGCTTACAAGGGCAGAGGCTGAGAGACCGTGTGGCATGTAAAGTCAAAAATATTTACTTTCTGGTCCTTTCCAGAAGTTCCCTGACCTCTGGGCTAGAACATGCTTAAGTGAGAGACCACGGAGTCGGGGTGGGAAAAGAATCACAAAATGTTATGTCTGATCTTCATTTGCCCATTAACTAGTTGACTGATCTCAGCTACTTGCATAGCCTCAGGTCCTTATCTATTATAATAGAGTGCCAGGCTGAATGTTTTTTCTTGATTCCTTCCAGAATTAAAAAAAAAAAGTTTGTGACTCTCAGATGGTGTATGAGGTAGGTTGGTTCTAGAAAGAATGTGGGATAGAAGCACTTCCCACACCTTGAAAAAGTTATAAATACTCTAGTACTAAAACAAGAGGTTTATTAATATTTTAGTACTCATAAGAGCTCTGGACCTGAGGCTCCAGGAAAAATATAATAACAGGGAAAAGGAAAAGCATTTGAGATAAATAAAGTCCATTCCCACAGGTACCGGACAGTGTAGCATGGCCCCACGGGTAGACCTGGCAAAGAGATAAAAGGATTACAATAGGCAGCATGTGCTGAGTATCTACCCTGTGCCAGGCACTGTTTTCTGTGTTTTTCATGAGCCATCCAATTTAATATTCCCAGCACCCTCTAGTTGCATCCCTTTTTCTCTGCACCTCTTTGGGCTGGGGTGAGGAATCACGAAGATAATACGCATAAAGGGGTGTAATAAAAAGGCACGGCGAACCCTCACTGCACCTCCTACTTGCTATACTGCTGTTGCTGGATCAAGCAGGCCAAAGGAACAACTTTCCTGTGACCAGGGAGTGAGCCCCTTTGTGAATTTGCCCCAAGTCCCTACATTTGCCCATAGCCTTCCTCAGCTTCCAGTTTTCGTTCTCTTTTTTGTGGCAGAAATGGAATTGGCAGGCTTGACATCTAAATGCATACAGCTCCACGATAAGCATCGTTCAGGCCAGGAATATGGGAGAAGCCGCACACACATCACTGATCAGCAGATTGGAAATAACTGAAAAAAGATGTGGGCGTTTCCAAAGGGGAGCAGAGACAGGATAGGACAGTGCTTCAGAGCACAGGCTTCGGAGTTGGGTCGCACGGGGCTAAATTCTAGCTCTACCACTTACTAGACAAGTTCCTTGACTTTTCCATGCCTCACATTCTTTATCTATCAAATGGGAATACTACTACTCTTCATAGAGTTGCTGGGTTATTAACTGAGTTGGCAGATCAGTTCTCAAGGCACGGTAAATAATTATGTGTCTGCTATTATTACTATTTTTGCTGAAAAAATCAGGTTGTTATCTGTAATCAGACTTGTATATTAAGCTTGGTCTGGCCCTGCATTATTCAATAGCTCCATGTGGCTATTTATATTTACATGAATGGAAACATGGAGACTATGGATTCTGGGAAACAAACTGAGGGCTTCAGAGGGGAAGGGGATGGGGGGATGAGTTAGCCCAGTGATGGGTATTAAGGACGGCACATATTGCATGGAGGACTGGGTGTTATACACAAACAATGAATCAGGGAACACTACATCAAAAACTAATGTACTGTATGGTGACTGACATAATAAAAATAAATCAAATAAAATCAAAACACTGATGTAAACAAAATGTAAGAGATTAATTTTTCTGAAAAAAAGAATGAAAACAAAATATAATTAAAAATTCAACTTTTTAGTTGTAACTAGCCACATTTCAAGTACTTATGAGCCACATGTGGCCTGTGGCTGCTGTATCAAATAATTTGGATACAGAATACTTCCACCCCTGCAGAAGGTTCTATTGGACAGTGCTGGTAGACTCAAGAGACATTCATAAATACAGGTTCTTACATTTTTTTTAAAAGATTGTATTTATTTATTTGACAGAGAGAGAGAGACAGCCAGCGAGAGAGGGAACACAAGCAGGGGGAGTGGGAGAGGAAGAAGCAGGCTTCCAGTGGAGGAGCCTGATGTGGGGCTCGATCCCAGAATGCCAGGATCACGCCCTGAGCCGAAGGCAGACGCTTAATGACTGAGCCACCCAGGCACCCCAGGTTCTTACATTTTAAAATGTTAGAAATGAAGAGATGTGCCATCCATGTCACATGTTAGAACAAGAGATCAGTTGGAGGAGGAAGCAGGAGAAGGAAAAGGGCATGGATGTCAAAACCTCATCATGTGGATGAAACAAGAATTCAAGGTGGATGGGTGTAATTTAAAGCAATCAAGATGCCAGGAGAGGAATGACAATATTGACACAACCATAACAGGAAGAGGGAGGGGGAGAGGTGTAAGATGGTGAAGCGAGCTAAAGCTCCATGTATGACAGCAGGGAGTCAAATAATCTCTAAGATCAATAAATCAAGAAATAGCAATGTAAGAACAGTACCTGGAACTATGGTGATAAAAACAAAATTGTTTCAAGGATCCCTTCTGGGTTCAGGGATTAAGGGTGGAAAGGGGCAGGACAGAGAACTGTTGTTTCTTAAAAAATTATAAGTGTCTGTACTATTTAATTTTTAACCCTACATATATTTCTTTCATAAAAAATTACTGACAAAAAGAACAAAACGAATGGTAGAATTTTCAACACTTGAGTGGAGAAAGGCATTTTGCAGGAAGAATGTGCCTCCTCTAGAGTAACTTCTTCAAGGTTTTTGGTTGACCAGGAACATGATTCTGAGATATGTCCTCTACAAAGGCAAAAGCAAAACCTAGCAAACCCCACCCCCCATTCCATAATCTGGATGCTCTAAGTGCATCTTGGGAAGATGAATACATTGTTAGTGCCAACTGAGGGACTGACTGCCTGGGGGAGACAGAATGTACCAGTGGGTGGATGTACTGGGACTCTGTGTGCGGGTGAGCAGTTGAGCAAACCTCAGTGGCTCCTGCTTGGGGCCAAGTGACGATTACAGTGAAAGCCCCTTACAACACTTTTAGAGGACTGGAGAGAAACACAACCCTTGAAGTATACCTGCAATCATAGAGAACATAATGGATTCCCTGGCTCTGTCACCTAGGGGCTGAAACGTCTTCTTTGCTGGCCGAAGATCAAGGGTGTTTCTGGCCAATTATGAAGTGCAGTACCCACATAAGCACCACGTAAATGCTACATAGAGAACATACGTCATGAGGCCATGTTCTCTTCCTTTCCTTTTTCAAAGGGCTGGAGTTTATAAATGCTGTTTTTGCAGATGTGGGAGCTGTGACACCAAAAATGTTTTATGGGAGGCTCACCAGGTGGCCATGGCTCAGAAAAATGATCGACTGGCTTTCCAAATCTGGTGCACATTTGAAAGAAAAGACTTAAACACTGAAATGTTTAAAAATAAGGTTTCCCTCAGTTGCTTATAAATAGAACCAGTGTTGGAAAAAATTTCAGATAATAAAATGTGAATATTGGAGTCCAAGTCTGGACTCTCCTGCCATCTCAAATACTGGCTGTGTGAGTTTGGGAAAAACCATTGCTCAGTTTTCTCATAGACCACATAGAAATGTCAAATATTTGATATATATAGTCATATACAAAACCACGGACACATTCACCGATGACTGAATGCCCAACTGACACCATCTATGTGATGGTTCTAACAACCTGCATCTCATTTTACAACTGAAGGTACTGTGGCTCAGAGTGGTTAAATCGCTCTCCTCAGGGAACACAGCTAAGAGCTAGGATTTGAACCCAAGTGGGTCTAACTTCCAAGGATCTGCTACTATATTACACTGCTCTAACCTTACTCACAAGATAATTTCCCAAAGTCTGAAGATCAAATCCAGATGATGACTGTGGAGATACTCATGATGATATTCACCTATTACCACAAATGAGACCTCGTATATAACTATCGTGTAACCATCATGCATATTCTGAAATGACCTCTGAGGACGGCTGTAGAGCTTCTGAGGGGCTGGGGGAAGGTGGGAGAAAGCCTAGGCTTTCCTGGAAAGTATGCTTACGCGAGAACAGGAAAACCTCGAGCTAGAGGGCTGCTGGTTGATTGCACGGCTTCTGTGCATGTTCATAAATATTGATTGTGATTAAACTATTATCATAGTAATGAGGGTAATAATGCCTCCTACAGCCCATCCCACCACACTACTCGAAGTCCCTACCTTTCATTAAACAAAGAGCTGCTGGCACTGCTGGGGAGCTGGGCAGGAGGCAGGGAAATGATCTCTATTAAGCAAAAGCTTCTGTTCCGGGCACTGATTACGAGCCGTAGCCTCATTAACGACAATTGTTCGTCTCTCCTGTTGCTCAGGGTACTGTGCTCCCAGACTGGGTCCAGGAAGTGTATGTTCTCATCTCTCTTCCCCCCTGGGGCTTCCGAACAGATGCCCGATTGAAGGAGACATGTTTTTCCTTCCAGTTTCCCTCATTTCTGTCCCAATCCTTCATTCCCAGGGAGGATTTCTGCAAGGCTCCAAGGCTCCTTCAAGCCTACCCTTTTAATGATGACTTAACAATGGCTGCATGCTTATTATTTGCCTGGCATAAGGCTAAGCGCTTTACAAGTAATTAACCCTCACGATGGAGGGCATGATGATTATTAATATCGATGGATGAGGAAACTGAGCTCAGAGAGGTTTAACAACTTCCTCAAAGACGCACAGCTGGCAGCAGTGTGTAGCTTCCTCAGAGACACAAAGCTGGTGTCAATACGGGTGTATCAGACTCCAGGGTTTGACCTCTTCACGATGCTGTACTGCTTTTCCGTTTGTCTCTTTACATGGCATACTCTCATTTTAGGAGAAACTTGGAAGTACAAACTGAAAAGCTTTAGTTTTATAAATTCTCCAAGCAGGTACAAAGGCTTATTTTTATTCCAGCATGAGTGCGGGCCTCTGTCCATCTCTGGCATTTTTGGGTTTTGCTCTGCCTTCGGAACACCTCTCAACACTGAGAAGTCCAACAAAACAAAAGCTGAAAAGGGCGAGCACCAGGCCTTTCTCGTGTCTCTCTGGCTTCTGCACGGCCTTGGTGCTAAGCAAAGGAGGGCCCTGCTGTCATGACTGAATAGTCCTCTTTCTGCACGAGGGGATCACCTGTTAGCCCGTTGCCCTCCCCTTGTCCCCCAGCTGCCTCAGCCTGAACTCGAAGGTGCAGATTGTTTGCGTCACCACTGCCAGTGATAGTTTGTCCAGCAGAGTCAGTCTAGGTCTGGTGCACATGGAGAATTCTTTTTCCTCTTCTTTTTCCTCATCTCAGGTAAAGAATGGGGACAACAAAAAAAATGGACGAGGGGCAAGGTCTGGGTTCTGTGTCTAATATGTCTAGATGTTGAAGTTATTTTCATTCTCTGGTCTCAGTTTACACAACTATAAAACGGGGCAGTGAGAAGGTATCACAACCTCCCAAACTTCCGGGCATCAACACCACCTTCCTGACTTCAGCTATGGCCCAGGTGCTGCACTATACTTACTTCTATACTTAACATTCTTCTTTAAATTGCCTCACTTTTTAAATACTTAATTATAAAAAGAAAATGTACATCACTGCCCTAAATGGAAAATCAATATCAAGATACAATCAAGAGGAGAAGGAAGTAAGAGTAAAAGTACACACAATATAAATAAAAATAACATCATTACATTCTAGGTAGACATAATTGCCTGCAGAGGGAACTGAGCCCAAGACCTGCTCCCTCTTTCTCTCTTTGTTACACATGAAGATTTGCAATTTTAGAGAAGTGTGTGAGATGGATAAGCACTCAGTGGAAACTTACCCCTTCATATAAAGATAAAGATGAAAATGAAATTAAAAAGGGGATCGTTCTTTCACAGTGGAACTGGTGTTATTTAATGCAGCATTTTTGTGGCATCTAACACCATCTCAGGTACCATGTGGTACATCTCTGGTGCTTGGAAAATACTCAGGGATATGTAGAAAGGAAGGAGGAGGAGAAAGAGGAAGAAGAGGGAGGGAGGAACCACCCTGTCTGGCAGCACGTGCCAATTCTGTGGTGCAAACAATTGCACCATGGTCCATTTCAAGCTGCCAGTGGGACATCACAAAATGCAGAGATGGAAAGAGATGTGGAGAAGTGGCGCTCACCAGGAGGGAGAAACTGAGCAGACACAGCACATCACTGCAAAAACACTGGATCAGAAAACCTCAAAAGTTCCTTCGGTTGTATGCACTCTAGATAGTAACTTCCAGACAACGAGAGCTAAGATCTTAAAAAAAAAAAAAAACTTTCTATTTTTTACAACATCTAGTTTAGTAATCTACGTATAGCAGTCATGGAAAACATGGTGGCAGATCAAGTAATTGGTCCTACTACTCAGGACTCAGGGACTATAAGCATAGTAAGAACCATAATAATAACATCAGCTAACAAGTGTCAGATGCTTACCCCATTCCAGGTACATAACAGTTCTCATTTAATTCTAACAACATCATGGAATAGAGGTCTTATGATTGGGCCCATTGTATAGGTCAGTAAAGTAAGGTCAGAGCTTAATTAACCTGTCCAGGATCATACTCCAGTAAGCGGCAGAACCGGACAAACAAGTAACCTAGGTGTATGTTGAAATAAACCTGATTCAACCTAAAATAAACATGGGGAATGGGTTATTCACTTCTAGTTAACTGAATATTTTGATTAATAGGTATTCTAGAAACTGTGTAGGAATGAAAAATTCTGGAAGAATGAAAACACTAACGGGACACCTGGGTGGCTCAGTCCGTTAAGCATCTGACTCTTGATCTCAGCTTGGGTCTTGATCTCAGGGTTGTGAGCTCAAGACCCGTGTTGGGCTCCACCCTGGGTGTGGAGCCTACTTAAAAGAAATAAGAAATAAAATAAAATAAAATAAAATAAAATAAAATAAAATAAAATAAAATAAAACACTAAACGCTAAAATACATTAAACTTAATGGAAAACATCTCTGATGAGTCAGAATTTTGAGTACAAGGATGTGCCGAAATGGAGCTGTAGAGAGTTTTGGTTGATTCTGTGATGAATAGTGACTTCGGTTGCTGAGAAGAAATGATTACTATACTAAAGACCGACCAGGTGAGAGAATAGTTAGAAGTGCTAGGATCATTTAAACCTTCTTACAGGTTGAAGTTGAAGGTAAGGCTAAGGGCTATTTACTGGGCATCCACAGCATGCCAGGTGTCCTGCCGGGTGACTGCGCACTGTAGTTGCAATCGTCTTGTCAGCTCTCTGAAAGAGGCACCAGCACCCCCACTCCACAGATGAAGAGACTGAGGCTCACAAATGGTCACTAACTCACCCACATTTCTGTTAGTCTGGGCTTCACAATCATCTCTCTCCCTCCAACTTTCTGGTGATAAGCCTCCCACTATATGTGGTTCAGAGGTCAGGGCGGCATTTCTAACTTTTAATTTCAGAGCAATTATTTTGTGTTTGAAGCCCCATCTGTATTCATTAGGTATTTCTTTCATAGCTGACATTCCTGAGACCTAGTCACTCAGCACCTCAGTCTGGAGAAAATACTGTGTCTGTCTTATATTTGTTTGTTTACTAAAGAACATTAAGGGAAATGGTTAACTCTGGATGCTTCCTTTTTTCTTCTGAAAAGCGTCTGCAGGGCTGCTTCGGACAGCAGGTATGTTAATTGTCAACTACGTTTTCAAGGCATGAACTGGAAATGAGGATGATGTCCTACTAGGTGATAAATTTATCTGTCATAAACCCCAAAGTGGATGTCAAGTTCTGAACCGTTGGGGAAGGGCTGATGAAAGAAGTCAGTCGAAGGCATGGCAGATCAGTGCTTTACGGTTCTTGAATGTTTCAGAGCACAGTGGTTTTTGTTTTTTGTTTTTTGTTTTTGGTCAATGTGAGCAAACTACATTAGACAGAATAAGTCTTGCCTTCCAATGGTGGCTCAAAGCTTCAAAATCAGACTACAAAGCCAACATTTCTGGTAACAGTAGTCAGTCTCTCTGTGACCTCTCTTAGCTTCTCCAGCTGAATCAGTTTTGGATAATGTCCATTGTAAGCCCTTAGATCCCATCACCACAGGCAAGTTCCTTCATCATCAGGCTCAAGACCAGCTGTTCCTTTACGCCATGCCTGTCCTTCTCCTCCTTTTAGTCTGGCCTTTCATTGAGTCACAGTGGACTTCCAGTTCCCAGAATGTACTAGACCTTCCCTTTCTCCTCTGTGTCTTTGTACCCTGTGCTCTTCCTTCTCTTCTTTGCTATCCATTAGATTTCAGCTCATTTCCTTCATGGCCTCCCAGAGGAGGTTGGCTACCTTCAGGCTATTGTCCCATTGCATCAGCTACTTCTCCCTCTCTCTGGGAAACTGCCATATGTGTAAATTACTTGTTGAGAATGTATCTGCCTCATGAGAATATATACTAAGAGGCACTACCCCTCTTCCTCATTGCTATGCCCTCAGTGCCTAGCATCAAGTAAGTACTCAACAAACATGTGGAATGAAGAAGTAGTATGAAACTGAAGATTATATGGAAAGCACAGAAGCAACGAGGGGTTGTGAACGTCTTCTATTCCTTTGGTGTTATTGCAAAACAGTTGGCGGGTAAATTACTTACAAAATATTATTGCTGGTAAGATGTGAAAAAAATAGAGGACTCTTCCTTAGAAATGGATTCAGTAAGTGGATGGTTCCTGGAAGAGTTGCTAATTGATCTCATTCATGAGTTTCTCTGCTTCTATGGAGAATACCATTCTGGAGATGATAAAGGAGTAAATCTAAGGTGGAGTCTTAGAACTCGGATGACTTTGGACAAATAACTTCTCTCATCTGTAAAATGAAGATAATAATCGTGTCTACTGCATAGGATGATTGGGAGGATCAATGAGGAAATGCATGTGAATCACTTAGCACAGCATCTGATGCACAGTAAATGTTCAGTGAAGGTCAGCAATTACCACCATGGTTGGTGCTTCTGTCCAAGGCAGGCACCTCCACTCTGAAGGAAGCCAACTGACTTGAATCACATGGATTCAGCATCTGATAATCTGCTGATGTTACCCTCTGAGGGTAGAGTAAGACCTCTCTGTCTATACCGCCATCACCAAACCACACTATAAAAAGCTATCTCTTCCACGCTGGGCATTCCCTGTAGCCAAAGCAAAAATGGGACGTTATCAGAGATCACACTAATAATTATGAACCCTCACCCCACTCTAAAATTTGAACTGCTTCCTGACCACAATGTTCTGGGGACAGAAGTGAATTCCTTTGATCCAGTTCTGGCTTTTGACCAAAGTGGCAGTCTTGTTCTTTGGCATGACATCAAGAGCTCTGCCCAAAAGCAGACTATGCTGCTGCTGATCTGCACTTAACACCAGCCCTGGTCTTAGATTCTAGCAGGAAGAAGCATTTTCCACTTTGTTTCATTTCTAAGTGGCAAAACAATTAAAATGCTAGCAAAAGGGAAAAAAGGGTGAATGTGGGTGACTTGAGACCTAGGAGATTGGACATATGGTGGGGTTTGGGCCCCTGACAGTTCTGAATGAGGCTTTATCCCGCCTGTCCTAAGTGGCTTCCATTTCCATCGTGACCATCTCAAATGGACTGGCTTGATGGGGGAGTCTTGAGTGAATTCTAGGGGCCTTGAGAGGATTTGAGGTAATTATTCTGTCTACAAGGGGAGTGGGTGTGGGCCCCTTCTACATTGTCACTCCTCCTTGGAGGCCCCAGAGTTTATGGGAGAGAGTACGCTGGTCAAGCTGGAGGGCTTAACCTCTCTGAGCCTCAGTCTGATCTCCTGCACAGGAGCGTTGCTGGAATGGCAGTGTTCAGAGGATGCAATAAGAAACATGTATTTAAAGCGCTTAGCCCTGTGCCAGGCACGTAGCAAGTGCCTAAAGAACAGGAGCGCTTGCTCCTGTCGCTATTTTAGACTTCTGAATTCATCTAATAAAACCATCGTCATATTACGCCACAGGGAGTGAAAAGCCAAAGTGTGGTCCCAAGTTCCAGGTCACAGAGCTCCCGGGTAAGGGGCAGGGCTGGAACCCCATCCCAGGTCTTCCCACTCCTGGGCTGTCTTTGTGCTGTACGCCCCTGGCTCTCAGGACTCATTCGGCTCAGCGGAGCTTTTCAAGACCTCACCGTTCAGGGGCCTTCCACATTGCCCCCTTCAATCGAGTCTCCACCCCCAACATGTGCTCAGTCTCTAAATCCTGTCCATGTTCCTTCCAAAATACCCTGCAGAAATGCCCCCTACTTTCCTGCCACCTCATCATTGTAATTGCTGTTCTGTATAGAAGAGTTTCCCCTCTTGTCAGCCACGGCTGACCCCTCTTAGTTTCAGCCCATGTCTTCTCCTCAGAGACCTTCTGTGACCGTCCTTGCTGAAGCAATGCTACCTCCATCTCCTTTCTCTCTCTCTCCCTTTCTTTCTAGTTTGTGGCCTGTATAGCACTCCCCCATCCTTTAATTTTTGTTCCTTTTTTATTGTCTGTCTCTTTACCAAAATGTAAGCTCCAAAAGAACGGAGAACGTGTCTTCCACTCATTGCTGTGTTGCCAGCAACTAGCACAACGCATGACACATAGGTGCCTGGTAAATACATGTTGGGAGAATGAATGAATGAGTGAATGAATGAATGAGTGGATTCCAGAACTAGCATATTTATTAACACCTGGATAGGACCAAGGAAACGATTTTAATTTGTTTGGAGAGAGACCCAGGTACCTGCTTTGTCCCCCTTCCTGGCCTCCTAAAAGAACACTGTGAGGCTACCCACCAGACAAGGACCCTTCCAGGCAGGCAACCCACACAAAAGCACATCTTGCAGTCAGGGGAAATGGGAGGATAGTTGCTAATCGCGACTTCCAACTGGGCTGATCTTTCCAAAGTTCGAAAGGCTCCTGCCTCCAGAAATCCCAGGCTGCTCCTGCTGCTGAGGCTGGGGAGGGAGGAGAGGAGGGGTGCGCCTGGACGCCTCTCGGGCTGGCACGAAGAAGCCACATCTCCTCCTCCCTCCTCCCCCCAGCTCCTCTCCAAGAGAGGAAGCAATGCAGATGGAGACGAGAAATAAATATTCCTGCCTGCTCCGTGCCACTGCAGACGTTTTCCAAAATGTCTGGCTTGGACCATGAAATCAAGCCCACCCAGGAAAGGAGGCACTCAGCGGGAGAAAGAGGGGGAAAGGGTGGCATATTTGTCGATACTTGTCAGCTTTCTGGGGGGCACAGCACATGGCTCATACTTGGCAGCCCTGCTGAGGTGGGGACGTGGTAAGTGCACAGTAATACTTGAAGAATTGAATCAGAAATGGGAGCAGAGTTAAGGAAATCCTGCCAGGGTGTCGGCACCACCTCTCTGCCTTTGTCCAGGGTCCCGGGACTCACAGCTGGCTCTCTCTTCACTGATTTCCAGGCTCTTTCCACAATGCCTGCTGCCCTGCTCAACCCTCTGCCCTCCCCTCCCCTCCACTCTGGTGTAATTAATACAACTGGGCTGCGGGAAGTTTCACAGGCCCACTGAAATTTGGGCAGGAGCTCAGAGTCCACGTGCGGAGATAGATATTCCTGCCACCTCTAAGCACAGCTCGCGTTCTCCAACGCTGGAATACCAGCAGGAGATGAGAACAGAGGCTGCAAATGATAAGTGGGTGCTTTTGGCCATGGGATGGCCAAGTGTGTGGGAGGAGTGTCACTAAGGAAGGGAAGTTACAGGCCCAGCAACAGGCACTGAAGTGTTCTGCCGTTACGGGGACTTCACTAGGCATGCTGTGAGGCTGCAAAATGTCTCAGAAAAGAGATGAGAGCATGAGAATTTCAGCTTGAAAACTCCTGCCTAGGCTATATGAGGTCTTCTTTGTTTCTCACCCTCCTGTGAGAATCCCCCTGGTGTGGTGTCCTCATACTGCTGCCACGGGACCACCTTCCACTAGTTCTACTGGGAAGTCAGTCATGAGGGTGGGGC
Source organism: Ailuropoda melanoleuca (assembly GCF_002007445.2). Classification (NCBI taxonomy): domain Eukaryota; kingdom Metazoa; phylum Chordata; class Mammalia; order Carnivora; family Ursidae; genus Ailuropoda; species Ailuropoda melanoleuca. Next base: position 29,272,381 of record NC_048221.1, read on the forward strand.
CCCGGGGGGACTGAATTCTGCTCTATAAAAAGCAGAGGGGCTTTCCTGGTTTGCACTCATTCAAGTCCAGTGCAGTAAAAACACTTGCTCAAAATGAAGACTCGAAGAAAGTGATATCTTTTGTGGGTGTCAGGGGAATGTTTTCCAGAAACGTTGTAGTTAATTCTGCCTCTTTTCACCATTTCCATGACTTCACTGAGGAATGAAAGATTATCTAATATTTCCCACTCAATGTGCCCTGAATCCTTCTTTATGAATCTTCCCCACTCATCTGCCCATCTGCCTTCCAGTGCTAGGCAACTGCCAGCTGAATCCCACTCTCTCCAGGAAGTTGTTTGATGGTGGGGGGAAGCTGGCAGAAGACCTGGCTTCCTATCTCCACTCTGCCCATTGCTGTGTGACCTTAGACAAATTACTTCCCCTCTGGGGGCCTTGGTTTCTTTGTTTGTCAAAGGAGTGGCTGGATAGGTATCCTTTCAGCTGGGATGCATGATGGATGGTTCTACAGAGAGCTATAGGATAGATTTCCTATTGTCACCATCGTCTATCCCACCCCACCTTTACCACTAAATTCCAGGGACTGGGGCTATCACACCTATGGGGTTGGGTTCATTCCTCATATCTGGAAGTTTAGAGCTGCATATTAAAACAAGCTGGATATGTGGATACACGGATGCTGCCTGGATTTGTTTTAAATGTTTTCTGTCTAGATTTCCCCTAATTTCCAGAAAATCTAACGCATGGGAAATACCCAAAAAAGGCATATTAAAGGAGAACTTGTGTGCATGTGTTTGTGCTGTATAATAATCATGTTAGTCATCTTTCATTAATGATAGCCACCATTTATTGAGGCCTGCTTCTTGTGAGGACTATGCTATGCTCTTTCTCTTACATTATAATCTTCACAACAGCTCATCATAGAAGACATTATCCACTCCTCACTCCCATACATCACAGTAGTCGGCCACCATTAACACACGTATGCACAAACGCAAACCAAAATTACACCATAGCACCCCATCTCCAAAGCCAAAACCAAACCGAAACAAAGCTGAGGCTCAGAGACGTTGAGACAGCTACTGAAGATCACAAAGCTGGTCAATATTGGCAATGAGATTTGAACCTGGTTCCGCTAGATTCCAAAGATGATGATGTACTATCCCCAACCCTGTGCTGGACCTTGTCTTGGCATTCAGTGCCTTTCTAGGAGATTCTTCATACATTAAGGCTGTTTTAAAGACCCAGAGATAATAGGACTTAAATTGATTGCCTTTCCTACGGCACTGTCAGAGGAAAACTGGTCTCAGAGCCAGCAAAAACACTGCTATCAGAAATGGCAGGAAAAGATGCAGCTGTCATAGCCACCGAGCACAAGAAGGGTGGGAGAACCAGACCCCCAAAGCAGCTCAATCCCAGTGACCATCTCCATTGGTCATTTACCCACAGAGGATTAGGCTGGCTTCTGCCCACAACCAAACTCACTTCTATGCCTGTACCCAATTCTGGCAAAGAATTAGAGCCCCTCACAATTTGTACAGACTCCATCATCTGCTCCAGAGGTTGTAAACTCCAGTGTTCCCAAGCCCAGGCAGGTACATGAATGAGCAAAATAGCCAGGAGGACACTACAGGAAACTGGCAAACACATGTCTGGTCAATGGGGACCACTGTGACTCCACTCCAGCAGACGGCTGCTATGCATGTATATAGGCCCAGAGCTGCTAACTGTCTCCTTTATAAAGAAAGCCTGGAATATGGACATCCCTGCAAATTTTCTCGGTTTTTAAATGTAGGCAACTAATTCAGTTAAGAAAAGTGTACCTGACACAGTGAGGACCAAATAAAACATATTTAAAAGCTCTGTCTGACCTGAAGGTCTCTTTTTGCAACCTTTAAAATTAATTTTCCTCATTTACAGATGGGGAAATGGTAGCCCAGAAACATGAAGTGATTTGTCTGAGATAGCTAACATGGGCTCAGGCCAGCAACTCTCTTTTGGATACATACATATAGAGACATATGTGTGTGTGTGTGTACATACATATACATACATACATATTGTATATTCACAAGTGAAATAGAAATGATTTTGGATTACCTGCTGTTGTGAAATGTCCTGCTAATTCTCCTAATGTTATTATACATTGGCAGTTGACCTTAATTAACATACTTATACAAACCCAAACCAAAGTGACACATTGGCACTCCACCCCTAAACCCAAACCCAAGCCCAAACTAAAACAAAAACCAGGCAAGAAAGAAGCTCTTTACTTACGGTAAATGACAAAAAAGAAGAAAACAAAGTCCCTTCGTCATATCTGGATAATTTTGCCAGTACTCCTTCCAAGATAGTAACGAACTAGTAAAACAGCAAAAAAGAAGAATTATTATTTCACACTCTAATTGTTCACATTAAGGCACAACATTTCCCAATCACACAGAGACTAGCAATGAATGACCTCGCTCAGTTTTGCATTCTATTATTTGATTCCCGCTTTTGGGGAAAGGAATAGATTGCTTTCACATAGAAATATTTGACTTATCCGGCTTTCTCTTCATTATTATGTGATTGCAAATATAGAGTGTTACAGAAGTACAAAGTGACAAAATATTATTGAGTTGCATACAGCATGCGATAATATTAAACGCACTTTTCAAAATCCAAAACTGCGCAAAGCAGTTTTTACGTTACATATTAGCACTACATTTAATCCAATCTATTTTTATTTGTATTTTATCAGTAATTTGGGGGAAACAGAAGTTTAGCACTGGCAAATATAAATGTCTTCCCATTCAGCATTACTTAGTTAAAATTCTATAATTCATGAGGGTGACTGAAATAGCTTTATCTGACTTTTATGTTTTATTATGACTCTCACTGCATGTGAAACGAGGGGAAAGGGGGTTTTCAGGATGGCAGAATTCCTTATTACCGTTTAACTTTCTGTTTCTAAAATCTAACTTTGTCAGTGCTGAAAAACAAAACAAACATTTTCCACATAACCTAGTGCAACGTCTGGGGACAATTTCTTATTAAGTTAACACATGCCACTTCATCCATTCATCTTCGCACGGCTTGCAATCACCAGAAAAAATCATTCTGAGCTGAGCTTGGATGATGTACAATCTTGTTTCCTGAGAGATACAAGTATCCAGCTCAACTTTTTAACGTGTTACATTTTAATGGAAATGCAGATATAACAAAGTGATGTTCACAATGAAACATTTCACCTGAAGCTGAAGGTTACCTTTGCAACCAAGAGTGTTATCATTTCTTTAACAGTTTCTTCAATTAGTTCATCTATTTTTGAATGGTATTGATGCTAAAGAACACAGAAAGACAAATATTAGCATGTTGGGGAGGTGATGGCATTGCATCCGTCAGTAATTTTTAGACAACACAATTTATAAATAAAGCCTGGCCTGCAGACCCAGTTTATTTCCATACTCCCAGAAGCAGCTGTAAGATTCTGACTCCAGGTCTTTGATGAAGAGAGATCTGAGGTTCTTAAAAAAATTACCAGCCACATGGTTCCTCACCCAGGGTTTTTGATGGCTTTGATATGTGTAGATACATACACACGATTACAAATAGCACGCATGGATGGCTTCATGGCCTAGTGGTGTGTGGATCTGGAACTTACAAAACAAGATATCACAATAATTTAATATAGGGGATGAAAAAGTTCTCTTTGGAAAACTGCTGGGGGATGTGGCTCAGAATTTGACTAAGACATGGTGACTGATTTTGCAAAAACTGTTCTGAAACCCTCTGATACTTTGGGTTCATGCCCCAGAGCCCACTAGTTCTATCTCTAGATGTTGACTGAGTGCAGTGGCAAAGTGTCATTTTCTGAACCCTTGTGGCAGCCGCTCGTTTTCTCTATTCATGGAAAAGCAGACCCAGGTTTAGAGCCTCCACTAAGACTCCTTTTAAGTTTTTCAATTTCTCTAATGGCCACTGTCGATTAAATTTAAATAGTAATGTGAAAACAAACCCCCACACAAACAAAAATCTGCTGTAAATGCCAGGAAAAGAGGAAAAGCAATTTCAACAGAAAATACTGTATGCCAGTTCCTTGACATTTATTAGATCATTTCAGTATCCATTTGAATTATTCCGTATTCCTTAATAAAAAATAACAATGCAAAACATTGCTATTTGGAAAGGAAAATGCACTTACCCACTCTTTAGCAAACTTTCAGAAGGATGATTAATTAGGAATAGAAAAAAAAAGGAACAGTGCAAATAAAAATTAGGACAAAAGGACATATGAGAAAATGAAAATTAAACCATTCAAAAAGCTATGAAAACATACAGAAATAATAAGCCATGGGAATGTGGTTTGATATTCTGATAACTGGCAATCAGAATTAGTGAAAGTAAGTGAAGGGATGTGAATTAAGTTATTCAGTAAAAGTCACAGGGGAATTTCATCTGTAATTGTTAAGACCTGGATAAAGTCCCAGTGCAAATTTGGGAAGTTATGTCACCTAAGAAAATATATAGTTCAGTTTCCTCATCTGTAAAAAAACAGATAATACTACTAACCACTCAGGACCAATGGGTAGGGTGGAAAGGGAAGCCAGTGCAAACACTAATTTTGGAAAGAGAATGAGCAAACCCCCCTTTGAAGATATTTAGCAGGTCTGTTCTTCTATTATTATTATCATTATCACATTATTATTATTATTATTATTATTATTATTATTATTATTATTTAAAAGCCATTTCCTGGTGGTCCTGTTCTCAGACTCACAGATCCACTGTGAGGATTAGGTGAGGATCAGATGTGAAAACATCTTGTCAACTATAATTGCAATTCAAATACTATTTGTTCAAGCTCATAAAGCAGAAGATAATGGTAAGGAGATATGGTCTTAATGTTCAGTCCTCCCATTTTAGTTCCCTTTCAGTTGATTAGAGGAAAAACAATAAACCAAATGGTCCATGTTGTGTAGTCCTGATGAATCAGAACCCACTTCAGCTCTACTGCTAGCTTCACGAAGGGATTTACTAGTAAGTGGCATAAACCTGAAGCTAAATGCAAAAACTATCTGCAGAATTCTGTGCTAGAAACACAAAGAAAGATGTCAGAGCAAAAGAATTCAGGAATATTGACAGGGTTCCAAATTCATTTTTAGGTCTTGAGATAAGATCCAGTATCACATGCTTACTTTCCTCCTCATGTGACTGCCTCGCTCTGCTTGATTTTCTTTGGATTACTGTAAATGATTCATGTTTATTAAATTAATTATGAGATTCAACTAACTCAGAAAAGCAAGTTGTAGGCAAAATAATACAATCTGAAATATTAAACGAGGGGCTTCTAACCAAGCAAAGAACATCACTGAGAATAGAAACATTCTCTTGAAAAACTTGGCTGAAATGGCAAGCAGCGCCAAGAGCGGTTTTTTTCCACGCACCGGGAAAGATACAGGCTCTTTGTCTGAGGCGTTAGTAATGTTGAAATCTTGAAAATCAAATAAGTTTTCTCTTCACAAGTGGGGGGAACCTCAAACCTTTTCATTCTGGAAGGAGTCCAAACGGAAGGATATGGAGATGTGGTGGGTTAATAGGAGCCTCTTTCTGCCTTCAATTTTTCCATGCCAAACTTGGTCCTGACCTCTCCACAGAGAGTCCCACTGTGTCTCCTTTTCACTCTATGGAAATATGATGATCTCCACTCCTGTTTGCATTTCTTTTTTTCTGTCATGAAAAAGTTGTTTTGATCTGATTATTCTGCCTCCTACTTCCGGAGGAAATTTGAACATGTCGATCTCTGTTGGTCTATTTCCTCATCTACTTAGCGGGGCTAAGAATGACCCGAGAATACAGGAATCATATTCACCTAACACAGTAGTGAAACAATGCATGGAAATATGGTTTAGAAACTAAGAAGTGCTATATAGCAGTATTACTACTACTATCATTAATTGGTTAGCACAGTGGTTCCATGTGTGTTTCTTTACATTTCTCTACACCCAGGTAAAATCTATGTATAATCCATTGTATGTAAATTATAATCTGAATTAAGTAAAGCCTACTTTGGGAAAGATAATACAGCAGGGTAACATGTACTCTGCTTATCATGCATTAAAGCAGTAAACATGAAAGCAGTCCCCATTTCTATACGAGGAAGTACAAAATGTATGAATTTCTTTTACCAGAGTCTCCTGAGACTCATTTGATCAACTAGCTTTTCTGGGGCAATAGTGAGCACTCCACCTTTGCTCTGCTCTTTCTGGGGAGATTATCTGCTCCATGCACATGTGAAACCCCATGAAGGGGTATAAACACTACGGGGGCATTTTTTTAGGTACCATCCCCGCAATAAGATAATCTTGTCGCAAAGTCTCCTGCAGTCAGATGGACTATCCAATTCCATCTGCATCTTAATATGGGTACAAAGAAGGATCCTTCCTATTTTTGCATTTTCCAGTTCCCTCTCTGGGAGTCACTGGATTGGCTTGACCCTAATAATAATAATAATAATAATATCCATAAATTACATTCTGGGGCACTAGATCATGATCATAGCAAGGGAACTCCTAATCTTCACTGGTATGGAAAGTTTGGGGAGTTCACTTCTGCTTCTGATGAGCTAAGCTGCTGCAAATTCACAATCACTTTGTAAAAATCATTCCGCTTGACTTCCTGTACTGCACATTTTGCCTTGTCATGGAACAGATTGTGTGTATGTTGTCTTTCTGTTAAGACCATCTGACCTTGGAAATGAGATGAAAACACACTAGACCAAGTGCGAAACTATTTAATACACAATTTCCTCTCTATTGGTGCTTTGCAAATTTTAATGAAAAAAATAAATATTTAAGATGGAAAAGTATGGTTAACAAATGCTTCAAGAGCTGCCTTTAGATGGGACTCTACCCTGGTGATGAAATTGAGGAAGTGATCTTCAGATGGCAGAATATCATATCACCTGGCCAGTCACTAGTCTAAAACACTTTGAGGGAGTTTGAATCCAGGTGGAAGCAGGTACTACAACTAGATCTACATGTGAGCTTTGTATCTAATGCTCACAGATGAAAACTACACAAAAGCATTGAACTGCTACCTATTCTCCCAATTTCCAGTCATCCTTGAACAATTTCATTTTTACAATTCAGTTGACTTTGGAGATGAATATCCCCATTCTGCAAAATGAGAAAAATTAAGGAGAGACCATTTGCATGAGACTTCCCATTGAAGTTCTACTCAAGGTCATAGCCAGCAAGGTCCCTCAAAGGAAGTATATATTTACAGAAAATGATGTCTGGCTTCATTCTGACTCTGACTATTCTCAGTCACTTGGTATTGTAAGGTCAGCAGAGGCCTCTATTTCCATGAGCTGGTCACATCAGGTGTCTCTGATTCAATTATACTAAGGAGAAATGGCATAGTAGGTCTCTCTAGCGTGGTTTCAGAAACTGGCAGTCTTAGGAAAAGAGCCACAGACTAGAATACAGTATTGGATGAGGAGGTGTGGGGGGGCTCAGGAAAAATGGGAAATGTTTACCAGGTTTAGTCATTGTTTTAACTAAAAAAAGAAGAATACTGAATTATTCGGAAGGAATACATGAAGTTTATTCTACTTTATCAAATAGAACAATGCCCAGAAAGAAGTAGGCATTGCTGCTTAGCCTCAAAAATGGCATATCCAAGACAATGTTCTAATCCGACATCCAGAAATGAGGGAGTTTTATCCTCAGTTTCAACATGCTCCATGTCTCTCCAAGGTTGTGTGTTACATGCTATATCTCTCAGGTGACAAATGATGACAGTAAGGTTGTAAGAGTAAGGGACTTGCTCAAGGTCACAGGGTTTGGCAGTCAAGGTATAGGCTCCATAAGATGTACTTACATTCTTAAGCCAGTAGACAACCTGTTCTTCCAGAAAACCATAACCCCAAGTTTAAGCCAAGGTCATTCTACTGTAGCACAGAAGTGATAAGTGGTAAAGATAAGAGCAGGATCCCCTTGTGACAAAATCAACTTGCTATTTTTCATCATAGATCTCCAGCTAGGGACTACAGTCTGGCCTAACAAGGTCCACAGGTCAACATGAAATGCAAAATTGTGGGAAAGTATTTTTTCCCCTGGGCATTGGTTCCTTAAATTCCATCAAATTTTCAGTGGAGTCTGTGACAGTAACCCTTGCCACCCAACTCCCACTACTCTCCCCAAACCCCAGTTCAAAAAGAAAGAAGTTCAGATCAGAATGACTTGGCTTGTTTGGAAGGATTGCTTAGCATCTGACTAGGTATGTGGGAATTCTTTAAATATGGCCACAATTGAGTCAATCTGAAGAGGGACTGTAAGAGCTGCTGAGGGGAAAGGAGGACAGTCCCTGTGCAACAAGTCTTCCTCATCCTGGAATGCTGTCAGCCTTGTGGAACTCAGTTGAAAAGAACATCTTGGGAAGCTCCAAGGGAAAGAGATAAACTGGACTCCATCAAACTTAAAAAAAAAATGATTGTGTTTTAAGGAATCTACCAAGAAAGTGAAAAAGACAACTGGCAGAATGGGAGAAAATAGTTGCAAGTCATATATATGATAATGGTCTAGTATCCACAATACATATAGAACTCTTTCAGCTAAATAATAAAAAGACAATTTAATTTTTTAAATGAGCAAAGGATTTAAACAGACATTTCTTCAAAGAAGATTTACAAATGGTCAACAGCCACATAAAAAGATGGCCAACAACACTGCAAACAAAATCACGGTGAGATACACTGTACACACACGAGGGCGGCTATAAGAAAACAGATAATAAGAAGTATTGGCTAAGTTGTAGTTTGGCAGTTCCTCAAAAAGCTAAACATAGGGTGACCATATGACCTAGCAAGAGTTGAAAACATAGGCCCACATGAAAACATAGGTCCAGATGAACATGAATGCTCATGGCAGTATTACTTGGAGTAGCTACAAAGTGGAAACAACTCAAATGTCTATCAACTGATGAACTGATAAATAAGATGTGGTAGAGCCATATAATAAAATACTACTCAGTACAAAAAGGAACAAAGTGCTGATACATGTGACAACATGAATCTTGAAAACATGATGTCATATGAAAGAAACCAGTCACAAAAGGCCACATAAGATTCCATTTATATGAAATGTTCAGAATAGGCAAGTCCTTAGAGACAGAAAGTAGGGTGGTGGCTGCCCAAGGCTGGGAAGGGAGGGTTTGGGAATTATTATTCATAGGTCAGGTTTCTTTTTAGGGTGGTGGAAGAGTCTTGCAATTGATTGTGGTGATGGTTGCACAGCTTTGTGAATATACCAAAAACTACTGAATTGTACATTTTAAAAGGGTGCATTTTATGGCATGTGAATGACATCTCAATTTTTTAAAAAAAGAGCTCAAGGGGAGAAAAATTCAGGAGGGATAGAATTTTGGAAAGTCTGAATTCAAAAGGATCTTAATGAATATTAGAGATCACCAAAAGCAGGGTTTTTCAAGTGGGTTCTGTGAAGCCCAAGAGACTTCAGGTGGACAGCGAAGAAATGCAGAGGTGGAAAGGAACATGGTAGCTTGAGCACGGGGCCCCTCTTCCTTGACTCCCTGCCCTTCACTCTATCCAGAGCAGCTCTCATTTTATTTATTTCACATGCTGGTCTTCTTGGTAGGGTCTGAAGAACTGATACTGCAGGCCAAAATAGCCTGAATTAAGTTAGAATAGTGCTATCATTTTACAGATGAGAAAACTAAGGCCCAGCTCATTTCCAGCACAGCCGGGGTAAGAACCCTGGTGGCTGAACACCACACCTGAGCCTTTCTCAGGGGGCTGTCCTTCAGCTGTGAGTCCTAATCTTAATTCCTTTTTGGATACTGAGGCTCCACGCCAATGATTCTCAAACTGTGGTCTCCAGGCCACATCAGCATCAGCATCACTGGGGAATTGGTTAGAAATGCAAATTCTTGGAACACACCCCGGACCTTTCGGACACCCTTGGGGTGAGACCCAACAATCTTGGTTTTGAGAAGCTCTCTAGATGAGTCTGATGCTCACTGAAATCTTGAGAACCACTGCTCTAGGTCACTCACATGCAGCACATGGAGCCGTGAAAGAGAACCGAGGGCCCCCTGCATCTGCCCCTAGTGCCCAGAACATGACCCCTGAGCAAATGTCCCTCTAAAGAAAGTCAGTCGGGAGCAAACACTAATAGGGGTGGCTGAGGAAGCCGATTAGTGGGGAAAGAAGGTTGGAGATGATGTTGCCAGGAAGAGAACACCACCAACCCACATTTAAAAATGGAAGGTGCCGATAAGAGAAAATAAATAACGAATAAGGAGCAAATATAATTTAGTAAGAATTCTGAGCATGTAAGGCTGGTATCGAAAGATCTGATTTAGGAGCAATTTATGCCAATTGGCAACAACACGAGAGTTGCCAGAAATGTTTCTGAATTAATTCTAAATTGGTATATGAATATCTAGTTGGCTTGAGGCCATCGGAGAAAAATGATCATGATAGTCTTTAATCAAGCCCGAGTTGCTGCTTCTTTCTCCTTTACATTTTAAATACCACTTTTGAATTGGAAACTTAGCAAAGGACTAACCTTTTGGTCAGGGAAGATTCACAATCAACTCAAACTAAGGAAACTGGGAAGTCTGTGATTTCTTAAAAATTCAGAACCTGCTGGCTGGGGATAGGGTAGCAGGGTGATGCATTATATATCCTGGAGGTTGCTTGATGCAAGAAAGAGAGCCCTCCTGCGGTCCAGATGTTCAAAGTGATAAAATGCACTTCAAATGTGAAAATGACTTGCCCTCTGGCATACAGATCCATTTGAGATACCAGCCTAATAAATAAGGTCATCGCACGTTTTTTGACTTGAAGGAACTTTACGGCCACCCCAACTCCAGCCAAGAATCACTTTCAAGTGACGGGCATTCTCATTAGGACATGCCTTAGAAATTTACTTAACAAACGGATACCAAACATTCATCTGTAGCTTAATCCACAAATGTTAGAAGGATATTTCTGAAACTAGCAGACTAGTGTAGATGGAAGGAATTTGTGAAGTTTTCTTTTACATGATCAATGGAGGGGGAAAAAATCTGTATTTTTTTTTTTTTTACCTCTTGGCCCATTTCCATGCTGCAAAGTTTTGTTGATTGAGCTTTGGCATCAACCATAACATTAAACATGGTGCATATTGACTGTGGGACTCGAAAATCTGTTGATCGACTGGTTTTTTGCAGCTTAACTTCAAATGCAATCCTGGTTCTATTAAAACAAAGTAGGAAAAGACCAATTCAGCATTCATGGCAGCAGGTGGAGGAGACATTTTCTGAGAGGTCAGTGAAAAAGAAAATTGAAGGCTGTAATCAGTTTCAATCGACAATGACTTCACATGTGTTCTTTTAAAAATGACTTTCCCAACTAAGGAAGGCCTATTCACGGAGACAGCCACGGAAACCCTCCCTTTCTCGGCGGTACACGGAACACCTGTAGCTCAGCGTATTTCTGTCTATAGTTTACATGCTATGGAGATCCCTAATTGCAGGAGAATGAATTAACAAAAACCCAATTATAGCATTATAGCATATGTAAGTTCTCTCACATTGGCAACTGCCTACCTTGAATCACTTCATTAAAAAAACAAAAAACAAAAAAGCAGCTTCTAATCTTCAAAATCTCATGGTGGGGAAAAAATCTTAAATGACATTTATTGTTTTTTTTTTTCTTTTGGTTTTGAAAGAGACTGAAGTAAAAAAAAAAAAGATCCAGTTATTAAATAGCTTTAAAGACTGAAAAAATAGGATAGGTATCTTTGGCGAGGGAAGTTAAATTAGGAAGAGTGGTATCAGGGGACTTCTATATTTGCTGGCAATGTCTATTATTCTGCGATCAGAGTATATTTCTCTCTGTATTTTCAAGAGTATATATCTTTAATAAGTGAAAATGGCATAATATACTTACCAATTCAAGAACTGTGTAATGGTACAAGCTTAATGGGACAGAATTCTGACATAGGTCAAATTATGATCCCGGCAACGTGCTAACTGCTCACAGGAAAAACCTAGTCAGATATGGCCAGCTGGTAATACAGGTGTGAGATTTAATCCTTGGTATCGGCATTGTAAAGGGGACCAGCTATATTTTAAAAGGTTTTAGAGAAGTGGGTCACATCATCCCATGTCTTGAAAGAAAAGCACCTGGTTAGTAAGTGGTTTTATTAAAGCTCCTTTCGCCCAATGCATCTTTTCAGTATTGTTTGCTGTCAGGTTCTGGAGATCATGCAGCCACCAGGAAAGCACCGCTTCAAGAGGCATTAGTAGCAGTTTTCTAACAGTGCAGAGGAGGACCACACAGCTAGTTAGCTCAGGAAAGGATGCCAGCTTGCTAACACACCCTGAGTGCATGCAGGGAAGCCAAGTATAATTTCTAAGGTTGGAAGCCTAGTTCTTAAGAAAAAAACTTAAAAAAAAAAAAACCCTTAAAGCACTCCTATATATTATATGATCATGTTCAAGATAAATGTATCTTGGCTTCTAAAGCCTCGGTGCGTTGAAGTAGCTTTCTAATCATGATGATCATTTTAAGCTACACTGAAAATACATCCTTTCCTGGTTTTGGAGAAAAGGAGGTCTGATGGGGACTGAGTTGGACAGGTCCCTGTGCTGATGGCTGGCATGCCAGTTCCGGCCCAACTGGAGAAAGGGAAGTGCAACATCATTCCCTTACAATGGAGTAAACGTCTTCTGTTTTCACAGGGGAACTGTGCATTGCCCGTGGAGGGTGCAAAAAGAGGAAACCAAATGCAAAATTAATATGACTGGGAGGGCTTCATGGAGCAAAATACCAGGGATGGAGAGGTCACTGAATTCAACTGACTGTCCTTGAGGACAGGGTTAGGGGGCTGTCTTTCAGTGGAACACAGTATCTGATACAGACTAGAGGCTCTGTCACATCCATCAGATGAATGATTTAGATTTCTCAGAAAGCTGGAAATGAAGAGTGCTTGATTGACTTTTGGATGTTGCATATTTACATCTATGCAATAATGTCCTTACAGTGATGTCCTTCTAGAACGATGGCCGTTTATTCTGTCACAAAGAGGAAAGCAAAGACTCTAGGTTCTAGTCATGTAGATTCTATGTCTTAAAACATCCAAGGACTTTTTCATGTTTTACCCTCTGCATCTGGAGGTCGGGGGATGATATCTGCACTTTATTTGCAGTTGTCTGCTTTTGTCTGGGGCCGTAACTGGAAGGGACATCAAGAAATTTAAGCACCTGATGTTAAGCGTGAATGTGCAGTTGATCAACTTCTGTTAATAAAAGGTTACTTAACAGCTACTATGTGCCAAGCATGATACTGGGACCTGGCCAGCCAGGAGCTCAAAACAAGTAAGATATGCTCCCTGCTGGTAAGGAGTTCACACTCCTTCAGGTGGCTGGCCACGGAGATTTGGGGTAAGAGTCACTGTCTACCTTTCACATCCACGTCTTCCCATCTTTGCCCCACCAACTCCTCACTTCCTACTCAAACGACTGGCTTCTCAGAAGGGCACGTACGTCTTTTCGTATAACTGTGTGCACAGATCGGAAGCCTGTAAGTGTTCATTCTAACGTGCTGCAGCCCTGAGTACAGATCAGGAGAGAATTTTTCACCACAGGGGAATTGCCCCATAAGAAGTTTTTGGTGGGATGGTTTGGCTACAAGAAAAGAGTTGCTTTTCCTAAAACTGATGGAGACTATACAGGAAATGACAGAATTCAAAATTCTAAGGAAACATTTTGACCTTGGGTTTGAACAATAGGCCTGTCTTTGGTTTTAAGAGTAGGAAGAAAAGAACGAAACGCAAAATTTGGATCACCAGGACTTTGAGGTTCCAGAAGTGCCATCAAACACCTGCCCAGACTCCCCACAGCACGTAGCTCCTTCCCCAATTCCTGCTGAGACATTTACCTGCCTGGGCCTGCATTGTTCTTTTGCCCTTTTGGTTTCCAGTTTTGATGCTATTACTTCTCTTTTCTTCTTCCAAGATATAAAATTCAGATCACTCCCAGACAAACCCAGCCCCCATCACTCACAACTGATCCATCAACGAAACTACACAACATCTGGAGATCTGGAGTGGCCTGTGCTGCTTGTGGTCTTTCTTTTTCTCTTTCTTTTTTGTTTTGAATGAAGAAAAATAATGGAACAATTATGAACTGGAAAAGGAACGTGGATGTGTGTCTGGGGACAGACAGGGTGATGATCATGATGCTGAACCAGAGGAAGTCCATCTCTGTGTCTGATACACACAACTAGATACTCCAGGAGGGAAGGGATGTGGTCTCTCATTCTTCACGGCACGCCAGGAATGTGGCACTGGGCCTGGCAGGTAGGAGGAGCTAAACACTCTTCGTTGAATGGATGCATATTGTTCTCATTTTCTCCTCTTCACCTTCTCAGAACACTCTACCTGGGAACTCCTAGTGCAGCATTCCCACCTCAACCCTATATGCCAAGGCGACAAAGCAGGCAATTTGTAGGAAATCCAAATGGATATTTAACATCTCCTGGCCCCCTCACTGATGTCTAGTTAGATTTGGGGCAGGAAAACTCAGAGTTGGCACATGGCGTGTGCACAGTTCATTATGTGAACAAATGATGTTGCTGAGATCCTTCTCACATTTCTGAAAAGGCATTCATTTCCTGCTACCTGTACTGGATTTCGTGGCTCCAGAACTGCACGTACTTCTCTTTTTTTCCATTAGCCAAACCCTCGCGCATACACTTATACCTTAAACACATATTTTCTAAGTAAATATTTTGTGTCAGGTGCTCCTAGAAACCAGGGATACAGAGAAGAACAAGAACAGACATGGATCCTTTCCTCATGGAACTAAGTGAAAAAACTGGCTACCATATTGTGTGGGGTTTGGGACAGATGTGGGGCAGGTGAACAGCAGCTAGACTTGGATGGCTACCACTCCAGCAGACTTAGACAAGCAATCACCTTCTCCAAAAAAAAAAAATCCAAATTATGGCCAATCAGTGGCCACCCACCATTCCCTGAGTCAAAGTATAGTGGGGAAGGTGTGCAGGGCCTGTCCAGCCACTAGGCTTACCTTTTGACACAAGATTCAATCATGTCACTGGCCATCAGCTTCAGCCGTTGTTCTAGGTGCTTTCCAAACTCTTCTTCAGGCCAGTGCAAGTCCCGAATGAAGGTCTGAAGGGCATCAAGTTTCCAGAACAGATCTTCTGAAGTGCCTGATCCATTACTGGCAGGATAAAAATTAGAAAACGAGAGTCACCCACGGGTCTTGGGTTCTGGAAAAGCTGACACAAAGACAAGTAGGCGCTAGAAGGCTTAAGGCAAACAGTGGCTTCAACATACAAAACGACGCGTGTTGGCGGTGGAGGTGGGGGCCATCTCCACCGGCAGATTTTGAGTTTTACCATACATGACTTAGTCTGCTTTGTTCGGCCAATTATTCCAGACCAGTGAGAAGTCTGAGGAAAGGTGTTGCCCCACAATGACTAGGAGAACAGTGTATGGTAAAAATCAGCCTTCTTTTAATAACCACATTAACACATGTGATGATTCAGATGAAGGCCACGAACCAGAGGGAGAAGTAAGTTTCAACGGATAATAACTACATGGCACCATGCAGTTATTAAAATTCAGGGTTTCATGCACTTCCCCAGCTCCCTTCCAGAGCGGAGGCCTCTTGGAGATTGCACAAGACTTTCAGTTTTAAAAGGACAGTGCTAACAAAGTGGTGAGCGAGGACCTGCTTTCTCTCTTGAAGAGCTGGAAAGAAACTGGGGTGACTCAGATCAAGACGAGTACACCTGGATACCTTGAGTCCAAGATTCTTGTTCAGTTTGGTTCTCACTCCAATTATCATAGACCAGCCTGTTACATAGGCAGCTCCAGGACGAGGTGAGTTGCGGGGGTGGGGGGCGATGAGCCAACAAGGGATATTTGCAAAGCGTTAGGGCTCAAAACCTGAGCTCTTTTACCATTGCACCACCTTACCCAGTCCCCTGTACAGATGGAGAAATTGGTCTTGATTCCTTTCTGTACAATGACATCTAAGAAACTTTTACCTGGGGCATCCACGGAAAGCCTGTGTATGGGAAATGCTCCATCTCTCACCCTCTTGTCCTTCTCTGGCTGGCTTTCTCTTTGGTTAACAGTTCCATTTGGAGCTCTGAGGGGTGGCCACCCACCCCCCCTTCCTCGCATACCACTAATGCTAACACGGTAATTTATAAAATGTCCAACACACCATGCATTACCACTTGTTCTGACATCGTCTATAGAAACAGATGAGAGTGGGTGTTTCTATTGTGACAGATGCCAGCTGCATTGAATTAATGCTTCAGAGAGAAATATAGCTAGTGCATAAACGCAAACACAGCTACTGTGGGGTGGGGAGGGGGCAAACTCCCAACATGCCGAGGAGGAGCCTACGGCCTGGACCAACAGGGTAATGTTTCCAAGGACAGACCAGTCTGAGGTCAGTATGTAGATGTATCTGACACGAAGGAGCAGGTAACATGGAAACACGTCCTTAAAAATGAAAGGTGGCAAAGGAGGAAACTGGAATTATGAAAAGATATAGAATCAGGCATTTCCTGGTGGGTCATTGAGGATCTACGCCTTCTATTCAGATCCTGCCGTAAGCACTGTTCAGAAGTGGGGGGATGCGTTGTTTCTCTGTGAAAGTTCAGCCTTCCCCCTACCCCCATCCTATGCTTGGGAAAAAGAAACCCCAACTTTGTCTAGTCTAAACCCCGTTTTGGAACTGCATGGTTGTATGTTTTAAATCATTAAGTACATATGAATGCAATAATTGGTATTTATTACAACAACATTTTGACACCCATCTGGTTTCAGAGTTTCAAAAAATTCTTCTGGGGTTTTTTTTTTCTTTGAAGAGCTTATTATTAAGTTTTGACATGAGGAAAAGAATATTTTCTTTTTATTTTTAAGATAAACTGTTAATGTTAAGGCAATAGCACCAAGATTATTTTGATTGCTGAGCAGTTACCAAAATGTGTTCCCACTCATGCCTTAATTAATTGAATGGAGACCATTATCTGCTTTATTACAATGTCTTGATTCATATCTTTTCAAAAACAATGCCACGGAGCATGCATGGAAGAAGGTAAGAAAAGCTTTCAGATATTTCTATTTTGATTTTTAACAGATACTACCTAATCTAACTTTTGATATAGTCATCTTAGCATGAATATGATTTACTTTTTTTAGAAGAATTTTTTTTCAGTCATAAATTTTTGGAGGGTTTGTCTTTAAAAGAGAATCAGACACATTGACTATATGATTTCATTGTGAACTTGTGAATGAACAGAGGTTTTTAAAAATGTTAGGCAACTTCGAAGCAGCCAAGTACAGCAGTCATTTAATGCCCTGTTTCTAGCTGGATCACTGCAGAAATAAAAATGTTGAGGGCCATCTTGATGAATGTGATTTCGAGATTTCAAAACATCACTGCCAGTTTCAGATCATTTTTTATTCCTTTGATAATAACACTTCCCTTTGAAAATGTGCCAATTTATTCTTTCAAGAAAAAGCTTATCTGGCCTATAATTAGCTGTGGTCTAAGAAAAGGATCAAAGGAGAGTATAGAATCACTAAACCCTATTTCACTTATTAAATCATGCACATGGTTTTAATTTAATTTCCCTGAGGTGGAATTTAGGGGTGCTGGATCTTCTTCTTGCTATGGGGAAAAAAAGAGAGCGGGTTCGCTTCCTAAGCTAGAGGTGGCGGCTCAGCCCCGACCCCTGAGCTGCTGCTTTTATAGGGGCGGCCCGGCCTTCCCAAAAGACAAATCCCATGCATTCGGCATTTGTATGGATGAATGTAAAGAATGGCCCTATCCTCAGACCACAGATGATACAGCTACTGCAAAATTTAGTTATTTGTTGTTTGACTCCTGCATTCTCAAATTTAGATATCTTCTTGCTACCTCAATCCCAATGCTCCATATTGCATTATGACCTTGGAAAGTATCTTTACATAACATAGACATTACTGAGGCTTGATCCATTCAGAAGTTTTCATTTAGCCCTGAACATACTGTTACTATATCCTGCCATTTGCTGACACCAGAAATATGCTTTATGGTTTAAACAGTCTCTAGGAATTTTTTATTTAAAGAAAACCCCAACTTCTAGGTAAGTGTGCTTCCCTCTTAGATTTGGATCAGGCCAGAGACGACTGGACAGCCTATCAAAGAGGTTTCAGGGACTATTTTTGAAATGAAGAACTCCTAGAGTCATGGTACCTGAATTAAAAAAAAAAAAAGCAACAACAAAAAAACAAAACATGGGCAGATTTTTTTTGCAAAAGAATTCAGGAAGTGAAACATAGTCCTCAAGCGTTCAGTGGGCGTAAGACAAATTGTTAGTGCTGTATATATAGCAAACGCCTTACAAACACGCTGCATGCCAGAAATAAACAATATTGTCTCTGTATGATCAGCAAAATATGTCTAATTATCCATCTCCATCTCTGTTATATAGGATGTATAGAAATAAACAATACATATCCATGCCAAGATCACTTAAATTTAAATTAGATCTAATGTGAACTGAATACACACTCAGCATCATATATAGCAGCCATCCATGACGGTGCCGAAAAAGTAGGCATTTGTGGGATGCCTAGAGGGATGTTAACTGGTAGATTTGGTACTTTGGGAAGGTTCACATTGGGTAGGTTCACATTGGGTAGGTTACTGGTTAAACTCCTGTGGAAGAAACAGACAGAAAGAAAAAATACCATCACAGTGACAATGCAGATGTGGCAAAAGCACATGACAGTTGTAAATAAACCGGCTATGTCCACAGCAAGACGACAGCGAGAAATCAAGCAACACGCTTCAGAAGACAGCTTACGGATGGGGAGCTGTGGTGCGGTTCAGTATTCAGACAGAAATGACAAAAGTGAATGGAGAAAAATTAACCACAGAGTGACTTAAAAGTGTGGAAACTCAAAGACACCTAGACACAATGATCACATTATTTAAACGCCTTGGGTGAGGGGCTTTCGGTTTCCAAATCCACTGCCACGAGAGTCTACAACTCGTCTGATGCTAAGAACTTGAAGTTCATGGAATTCTTGGCATCGGTGGAGCTGAGGCTGCTGGGGAAATAGCTGGGACTGAGAGCAATGGTGGTGTACTTTCATTTTCTTTCATTCGTAAGTCATTTTTGATGGAGGCACATTTCTCAAGTCAGATATTAGATACAAGGCATGATACAGAAGTTCATCCACTTGAATGCATACTTTCCAACTGTTACTTCTGAAGACAGGTGTATGTGCAACAGGGTGTCATAGTTGATGGCAAAGATGAAGGAGTTGTATCAAGAAGAAGGCTTAGCTTTGAATAATTGTATAAAACACTTAAAGAAACGTCCTCTCCCAAACTAAGTCCAATTAAAATGGAGAAATGTTTACACACACAAAAAGACACCTAGGAAAAGAAAAGAATCCCAAACTCCCCTCGAATTCTAAATTCTTGGAGCATAAGTGGATTTCAAATGTGGTCTTGTGTTAGAGTAATCACCCTTGGAAGTGAGATAGAGACTGGGAGAAAGAAGGCAGGGCTTTAGAGGTGCTGGGGATGTTCTGTTTCTTTATCTGTGTGATTGTTATAGGGGTGTGTTCAGTCTGTGAAAGTTAACCAAGCAGCACATTTTTCTGTAAAATGTTAAAATTAACAGAAAGTTAAAAAATGTGACCTGCATCCGCTTTTTGTTTTTGAATGAAGATGGATCAACTGATGTGATGGAGAGATGGATAACTTAATGAATAAAGAGAGAAAATAAAACAAAACAAAAACCCCAACTCGAATCAGGCGTAGCTCTGCGGAGGGACTGTGGCATTTACCACTCCATGAGCTGGCACCGTGTGTCTCTGTAGTGGCATTTTAAGGGTGTTCCATCCAGCCAAAGTCACTGGCACGGTAGAGCCCAGCCTAACTCTGCATCTGAGAGGAGCCTTCCTGTTTAAGTGGAGTTGACAGAACTTTGGCAGAGGAGTTGAGGGTTTCTTTTTGGATCTTGCAGAAGAGCAAGTTTTGCCAAAGCAGCTCTGCCCCGGGCAAGCTGTGTTTGACTAACAGAACTCTTGCAAGGGCTGGAGCTGCCTCTGGGCTTGCTTAGCGGGGCAAGTCTCCTGATAAGCCAGAAATCCTGGAACCTACAGAGAGTCCGGACACCTGCCTTCCTTCAGAAACAAGTTACTCTTTCACAATGGCAATATGGATGGAAAAACCTAGAATGCAAAATTGCCAACCTGGCATTCTTTTCCTTAAGGGAAACAGGTGTCACACAGGTTTGTTCTTTACACTTTACGTTTTGGGAAAGCCGATTACACTTCTCTACGTGGGATGAGAGGGTGCTCTTCTGGGAATGGTCAAGAGATTGGCTAGATAGGACTATGACGTAGAAGGAACAATGGAACTTTTTCTTCGATGTTTCTCTGTGTAACCAGAGAATCTGCCGCGGAAGTCAGTCCCTGGTGGCTCTCAGACTTAAACGCTGCCATGTAACAAAACCATTGGTGATTTCCATGAAGACATGTGTAAGCCTACATAAGCAAATGTGATCATTAGATGATACACACACTGAATAATGATCAAGGAATTAGGAGATCTTTAGAGATGGCAGCCTGGCAAGTTAAAATGTCAATTCTAAGCAAATTAAAAGTAGCTAGGAATGAATAACATACAGATGTATGCAAAAGCAACTTAATTTAAACATATTAGCGGATGGTGGGTACACAAATTAGAAATGAGCTTTGTTTTGCATATGCAAATTTGAAAAATACTTATATTAACCAAAATATATTGTATTTGTAAAATATGACATTTTGGCTGGACTACTGTGCTGGACTCATGTAGAAACATTTCCTTCATGCGACATGCTATAATGCTCTATGTTCAAAAGACTGAAACATGCTTGTTATTTCCGTTTAACAGAATAATAGATAATAATAATTAGTAACTATTAATGTTACTAATACTTCATTTGGATATTAATAACTTATATTGATAGTCAAAGAGGCAATTCCATGCATAATATATATATGTGAAAAGGGAGAATTTTCTAGTAGCACTCAGGTCAGATCAGGCTCCAGGAGCTGCTGATGGATATAACAAATTATTATTTTAGAGGGCCCTTTAGCAACTACCTAAAAACAAGTCCATCACATGCTTCTCTGTGAGAATCATAATGGGATATCTCTGCATAGGATAAGAAGTGTGAATTGCAATCCTAACAACTGATATATGTTAAAAATTAGACTCATTCTGGGGCACCTGCCTGGCTTAGTCGGAGGAGCGCGCGACTCTTGATCTCGGGATTGTGGGTTTGAGCCCCATGTTGAGTGTATTTATTTTTTGCTAATAAATAAATAAATATACTTAAAAAATTAGACTCATTCACTATGCAGACTCTGCTAAAAAAGGATAGTTCCAATTCAGGTCAAATGCCCATCCCTGGGGGCGCCTGGGTGGCTCAGTTGTTAAGTGGCTGCCTTCAGCTCAGGGCATGATCTGGGCATTCTGGGATCGAGCCCCACATCAAGCTCCTCCGCTGAAAGCCTGCTTCTTCCTCTCCCACTCCCCCTGCTGTGTTCCCTCTCTCGCTGGGTGTCTCTCTCTCTGTCAAATAAATAAATAAAAATCTTAAAAAAAAAATGCCCATCCCTGGAGAACTGGATTAAAAAATTCTCATCTGCTCTCTCTCACATGGATGAAAGTCACAAACGTGCATGCCTCATTCCTATGGATGAAACGACTAGAGGTAGAGACATCCCTCACTTCTGGAATAAATTCTAATCAAGATTGTGTCTCCATTCAGGGAGGATATGGTCGGGTGTCCTCTCAAAGATTTCTGGATGGGGATAGCTTTGAGATTCAGAATGCCTCCCCCTTTATGAGCCATTTGTTGCATGAATGTACATAGTACATCTTCTTTTGGTGCTCAGGACCCTAAGCCTTTCTCCATGCTTATCCTTAGGTCTAATCCCTAGCTTGGGGAGGTGGCACTCTCTGATATCTTTCTATAGTTTAGAGTGGTGTTTCCCAACCTTTTATTTATTAGCATCACCGGGCACCCAACTGCCTTCCTCGTGAGAATTTAATACCACCAATATACTGTACAACTGTGTATGCACTCTAGGTAGACCTGTGCTTTATACATATACATAACATGAGTAAAATTTTTTTTTGCCTCTCTGCCCTGCCAAGAATCAATTTTTACCAGCCTGGGAGCTGTAAAGCCCCTGTTTGAAAAGTGTGACCTGGGGAATAAAGTTCTAAACTTCGTGGGCTTTTCGAACCTCCCAATCATCTTTCCAACCTATGGCTTACCTCCCTCCTCATCTGTGCTGGCCAAACTCAAACATTCGCTGTTTCTATCACATACCCTACTTCCCCCCATGTTTCTACGTTTGCTCATGCTCTTTCCAAGCATCCTTCCCCTTTGGCTATCTTACTCTCCAAGCCATTTCCTTTGTGACTCCTCAGTGGAGATTCATTCCCTTGTACTCTATGCTCTCATTACTCTTTATGTTATTTGTACATTGGTTAAATATTTAAAGTCATTTTTCTCGTGTGTATGTTGCTCAGACCCAGATTGAAAACCCCGACCAGAGGATTGTATCTTACCCTTTTTCTCCTCCCCATAGTTTTCCTATTGTATCCTTATAATTTTCAGGCTGTATGGTTTCTTAATAAATGTCAGTCAATAAACATTTATTGAGCACCTGTTGCGTCCCAGGCCCAGGTGCTAGGGAGGCAGTGGTGATCAAATGTCAGGGGGAAAATATGGAAAAATCCTTGTTTTACAAAGGAGGATACGAGGCTTGGAAAAGTCATCTGACTTCCCCAAGTCACCCAGCAAGTTAGTAGCACAATCAGGGGTGCAGACTCCTCCGAGTCTAGTACTTTCATATTTCATACCAGGTCACCGACATGTTGCTAAGGTATCTTTGGTCTGATAGTTTATTATCATTAAGATATTGACATCCTTGACAATCTGGAAAATGACAGTTATTTCAAAAATACTTTTCATATGTCTATCTCAGGCAGAGAGAGATAGAGTGCATTTTGAGAAATGAAAAGCAGGTTTTTCAGGGTGCATATATTGAGAACAGTGTTTAGTGCAACCATTCAGAGCCATCCTAACCTGAAATGGGCAACATGAAGCACGGATTCCCTGTGCCTGGAGGTGTTTAAGTGGAGATTGAGAGAAAGTCTGTCAAGGAGAGGGTAGTGTGGAGTGGGTACTTGGTACTAGCCCTGGGAAGCTCTGGACTGTGTGCTTTTTAAGTTTGCTTCCACACAGAAGGCCAGGATGACCTGACTAACAAGGAGCCACCTGTAAAAAGCTGATAGAAATGTTGTCCAACTGTCAGTTAGGACCAAAAGCTTTTATTCACGGCTACAGGGAGAGCTGTGAACAACCTGCCCAGCAATGGTCCTATGACGTGTCCTGATGGACACCCATCAGAGGGTTATGGGCTCTAGTTTGAGCCTAGTTCCGAGAGGCTGACGATCTTCAGCTGTGGTTAGAAGCCATGCAACGACATTTTCCACAAATACACAGAGTTTCTAATCATGAATTTATCTGACCTAATGGAAACAGAGATGCAGCTGCCCTTTCTCTCTGTACAGAGATGGGTGGCCACCTTTCTAGAGAAAAGCAGCAATAGGACTTGGCCATTTGACCCTTTCTCTCAGGTAGCTTTGGTTTTATCAAGCCCAAAGGACTGTATCTCTGTTTTATTTTATAGGACTGTATTTTGAAATAAGAAATTCTGAAGAATAAAGAATACTTTTCATCTATTTTTAGCAAGCTCAATATATTAGTATCATTTTCTTGCCAGAGTGCCATTTTTCTTTAATATTCTGAATGCTAGTTTTTCTTGAAGCAAGCTTTACAATGCATTTCTCAGTCATTTTACCTATAATCAAGTGCCTGCAGTCACAACTTTTGAAAAATGGAAGAAGAGAAGTATTTGAGTATAACAATTATTTGAGGGAAAGGTTATGCGTGGATGTGTGTGTATGCGTGTGTATGCATGTGTGTATGCGTGTGTGTGCGTGTGTACATGTACTGGAAGAACACATGTAGGAGTAGAGAAAGTTGAGCAAACTAAATCTATTTATCTAAGTCAGTTTCTTGTTTTTGAGTAAGCATAATTTAAAAAAAACATTACAAAAAGATCATTCTTGACTTGGAAAAAAAATCCAAAAAGGAAAGTGAATCTCTGCTTCTTCACTAGTGGTCAGATAAAAGCTTGTACTTTCTCTTCACCTGGTAGGAAGTATAGGGAGACTCATTTGTCTTAGCACATAAAAGCACGCCCCCAAGTTCTTTTTACCCTTCGGTTTGTGCCGGCCATTCTGTTCACCTGTCACAGCATTCACATTCTGTTTACAAATCAGCTAATAAAATGTGTGTAGTTTCGAAGCACTGTAATTTAGTTTACATTTTAGTTGGCACTTTCAAATTCCTCAACATACTCTAAAAGGCAATGTACTATTTACCATGAATTGAACAGACTACAGTCACAGTCACTAACCAATAGCGCAGTTTGGGACAGCAAAAAGCTACTTAAGAAAAAAAAAACACATCTACATAAAACATTCCTAGGTTATTATTCACAACTATTAATCCTTCACTAATTTTCAGATCTTTAAATTATTGGTCCAAGAGTTCAAATTTTATTTTTTTAATCATTAAAAAAACTCCCCAACAAAACTTTCCTTGACTAACACTTCCAATTGTGAAAATAATCTTGATTCTTCCTTTATGTCTGATGGTATCAAGAATATTTAATACTTCAAGAGGAATAGCAGTTACTTGCTTGAAGAATTTAACAGATTATAAAATGACATTGGTGACATTATCACAGAGCTTCATGACAATTCTCAGACATTGAGTAGGGACACTTTACAAAATCAGTTTTACAGACGAGGAAACAGTTCATAGAGTTTTGAAGCCTTGCCTTCTGGCTGATGAGTGGAGGGCAAGGCCCTAACTTTAGGGCCTTTAAGAAATAGTGACAGATACCAATCATTTCCTCCCATGTGGTTGGTAGTAGCAGCATCCACGTTTAAACCCAAGTAAAAGCTATTTCAAGACCATTACTATTTTGAAAATGTGAATATTACTCGTTTGAATCTTTTCCTTTTCTCAGATGTTCTCTACAGCACAACTGTCTTGAATATAAAGAACATTAAAAAAAAATACAGTCGCTTGTTCGTGCTTTGTCATTAAGAGACCCAGTTTAATTCTCATGAGTTAAAAGTCAGCAGGGCCATATTAAGAGATGGTATAAACCTGAGAATAACAAGCTAAAATTTAAATTTCTTGGTGCTTGCAAATGAAGAGCAATTGCCTATTAACCTGCTTTCAGTAGGGTAAGTCAAGAAACTTCTCCTGTGCCTTAGACATGGAAGTTGGGGGAGGGGGTGGCTGAGAAAGCTATTTTGCACTGATTTCTTTATCAGGTAGAGTCATGCAGTATAATATTAGAGGAAGACTCTCAATCCAGAGAACTGCTTAGGGACAGGGTACAGGTCAAGTCTTGTAAATTGAGGAAAAGGGTTTTGAATATTTGTTCTGGAGTGTCTCAAAGTCTGCTGTAAATAGCCCCATTTTGTTCCATACTGGTTGTTACTTCCCAAAGATGTAAAGGACTAGAAAGAATTAAATGCTTTTCTTACATAAAAGAAAAAGAAAAAAGAGACTAACAGGGCAAAGCTAATGTCAGGCTTTATTGGAGCTTTTTAAACCACACCAGAAAATTCTCTCCACCTAGAGGCCTTCTATGTCTCTAGGAAGGGGAGCCCGAGACTGACCCTCTAGCAGCCCTGAGTCACAGCCCCCCTCCTCCTCGCTGGGGAACGCAGGTGGCACTGAATCTGCCAGACATTTTCAAATAGGATCTAAGATTTGCTAAGCAACTGTGGAAATTGCCAAATTCACACCCTACAGGATTTCCTGTCATTGGTCCTACAGGATAGATATTCCCCCGAAAAAGAAAGTAGCTGAATACATTTAGGAAACTCCAGGTGAAGCAGAGTGAAATAAGGGTCTGTATGACTCCGTTCTCGGAGTTTTCAAATATGCTCATGTGCTTTGTGGTTCTCCAGGAGGTACGAGTGTGGGGTAGATGAGTGTGGTATATGGGGTCTTCTAAACATATCTGGCCATAGAGTCCTTCTCTCGAGGTGTACCTCAAAGGCCAAGACCAGGAAATGGCAAACGACAGCCCATAGGACAGTCTCCTGTTTTTGAAAATAAAGTTTTATGGGAACATAGCAACACTTGTTCATTCGCCTTTTGTCTGTTTTTGGTTTTTCACTACAACGGTAGAGCCGAGTAGTTGTGACAATAGAGACTGTGTAGTTGAAAAGGCTAAATATTCCCTATCTGGCCTTTTATGGAAAAAGTTTGCTGACTCCTTGCCTAGACACCTATGGAACACACTGTGGGAAACATTAATTCCTAAGGATATCACCACTGGAGTAAGATACACAGTATAAACATCACAGCCAAGTTTATAGCCCTTATTTCTTCTTTATCTTGTGCAATAAAACAAAGATTTCATTTCATAAAACATTTCTCAACCTCCTCCCGCCTCCTCTGCTTTGGACAAGGACGGTACGAGCATCACAGCCAGAAACATGTACAGTGTTTGCTCTCTGTCCATGCTAACAATAAAAACTGTAAGACACCGCTAATCCATTTCTGTATGACTCTCCAGCCATTTGCACCCAAACTCCGATGGTATCAAAAAAGGTTTCCTTACTTGACTGGTTCCCATGACTCCCGCTCAAAGCCCCTGTGAATGGATTGTGCAATTGAGGACTCCATCAAATCCACATATCTAACCACAAGTGGGGCAAACAGGTCTTGCAGGTGTTTGTGAAATTTTCCATTGCACAAATTATCTAGAACAGATAAGCAAAAGCTCGGTAAGAACCCACAGCTGCTTTATCAGCATACAACGTACATACAGAAAGGGCTGTCTTCTATATTAAATACACTGTTTCTAGGGGATGCAAGAAAAGGGGGTATAAAAGTACATGAACAGCACCAAAGCTCATGATTAGATCTGTGTGGAAGGAAAATGGAATTCAAAAATATTTTACCCATTTGTTTCATTCTTCTAAAAAGGAAAAACAATCATGCTTCTTTAAAAAACAGTAAAAACAATAACCAACAACTATTTTTTAGGTTTTCTCCTTGTACCTGCTACCCCTCCTCCCATGACATTAGCAGAAAGAAAGAATATTCTGTACCCCTCCCCTCCTTCATCACTCTTCTTGGAAGGAAGGTCTATTTTATGGCTATGTGTTGCTATAAGATACTGAAATGCTTGGGGTGTTATTTAGCTAGAAATTATTTTTCATCTAGAAAACATCTTTCAATAAAAATTTCAAAATGTGAAGAGGTTAAGTTAATTAGCTTGTTCAAAAGCAAATAAAGCACACAGGCATGAGTATCGCTTATCACACTGCTCTTGGGTTCTCCTGACTAGTTAAGAGAGGGCTTCGGTGCAACAGGACATTGGTTGGAAGAAAGAGAAGGGCCATCAGCTGTAAACTTGGTGTTTTTTTTTTAAACAATAAGAAAACTCTGAAGAGGTTTCACTAGCTTGTAGTCTGACTGGGCCAAAGACATTTTAGCGGTCTGTTTATCTGCATGCTACTTAGGAAAGTCAACCAGTCAAAGATAATACATACAGTCGGTACGGAGAAAATCATTCAGCAGCTGAAACAGTGGAAAACTGTCCCACGTGTCTGGGGGCTGCACCTCTAATGCCGCATCCATGTCCACTGCAAAAAGTGACAGGAACGTCTCGGCATGCTCCACCATCAAGTCTGACCACCACGCGAAGGCCTTTGAAATTTGGCAGAAAAACAACAGACAAAGAGGCGATAAGTTTTTCTCTCCGACCTAAGATGTGAGGTTAAGCCCTCATTGGTCAAGATTAATTGTGCATCAGCAGGGTTTGGTAATTTTATTGTAAAAAGAACAGCATTTTTGATACAATGGGTCCTCTCAGCGTCCCAAGGCCATGCTTTTCATCATTCCAAGCCTGCCTCAGAAAGTCTTTATCTGACCTGCTGGTCGAGGATGCAGCTGTAGAAATGACAGACGTGGAACTTCTGTTCAATTTACAATAATCCAGTAGGTTTGGAGTCATGCTCTTTGTCACTGTTGTTGGCTAGCTCTTGCTCTAAGGTATTAGAATTTGGGAGTTTCTTCACTGTGTTTATGGGTTTTCTGCTGGTCTAACTTGAAAATTTACAATTAGGGTTCACTTACATCTACATATCTGGGCTTCATTGCCTATGGTCTCATACAAGCTCAGCAACTCATATTTCTCTATGCATTGGTCATGTTATTCCTATTTCATACCAAGTCACCAAACGTTTGAGTCAAAATCTCTTTAAGCAGGGAGCCTCTGGTTTTGCATCCTGTCTGTAGGAAAGATCAGGTGGAAGCTAGGAAACACTCAGTAAGATTAGGACTTACTTTTCTGGGGGTTGGACATATATGCACATTGAAAACCAAAAAATATCAGTGAAGTAACTCATTTTCATGCGCGTGGGTCCTTGGAAATCATTGTGCAGGGTCTCGGGGCAAACATTCACATCGGACTAGGCCAGATGTGAATGCCATTCAAAGGCATGCATGCATGGTGACTAATCATTTCTGGCAGGGAGCATGCAGAATGAGTGGCAGTGTCAACAGGCCCTTTTTTTTTTTTTTCCTGATTTCAAAGAGAGCAGAGAAACAAAAACAAATTGCCAGCCCCTTTTTGCCCTCCACCTCCCCACCCAATGCCGTAAAGTATTTACACTGGAAACACTTTCCGGAGCATTCACCAAAAAAAGATGAGAAGGCGTTTTGAAATATGAAAGATGATTATGGAAATAATTCCATAAATAAAAGAGTTTGTTCAATGGCCAAGCTCTTCTGTGATTTATTAGTTATTTGGGGATATTCTAACAGCCACTAGGAGGCAGAGTAGGGGTCCACCTCTCTTCTTTCATGAGATTTCATTTTACTTACTTCTCCTTTATCAACATGTGGCTGGTTTGCAAATTAAATGGAAAAAATCAAGTCATGGACCATTCTGCAAGGTCAGCTTGGTTGGAAATAGACACCTGCTGTTTCCATTTTAATATACAGTAAAACCTCACTGATTCAGAGTAATGAGAGAAGAGAGATGCTCATCTGTCATCAAAAAAGCCTAAATTATGGGGTTTTCTAAAAAGAGGTATCATTTTACTGCTTTCAAATTCAGTCTGCAATTGGGCACCAAAGTAAAAGGTATTTGCTGGTTACCATATCAATGCATTATAAATGTGGAAGTTTTTAAAAACTTCCAATAATTGTAGACACATTGACCTATAGCGTGAAGTCAAAGAGATAGAAGCTTTGACTTCAGAGGTCCTGGGATGAAACTTATGAGAGAGCCTTTAGAATTTTCAGAGAAAGCTGAGATCATGTCAAACATTCTACTTAAGAACAACTATAAGATCCGTGTCTGCAGTTGACTTGTCACGAGCATTTGTGTCTGAATCAATGAGGTTTTACTGTAGTTTTACTACCCCGGCATGAGAGCCCTGGGGTTTGGGGCTGGCTCCATTGACTGCCTGGCTAAATCTGGCAGAGGAAGAAATCCTCCACCCCATTCCCCGAGTTCTCCCAGCCACCTGTTTTTTAGGCAGAGACCTTCTAAATAGTAGAACTTGCTGGAGTCCCACTCCTACCCCCAACCCTGTATGGAAGGATGACTCTCATCAGTCCTGCTACAGGGTATTGGCACACTTCACAAAGGTACACCGAATGTTGGCTGGTACTCATTCTTTAGTTATTTGATTAACTTTACATCTTCAGGGTGAGTCCAAGTAAACAGTTACCGGGGAGACTGAGTTGCCTTCCCAGACATGATTTTGTTCTAGGATGACAGGAAAAAAACAAAACAAAACACAGAACAAAAACCAATCCTAAATGTCTGAAATTAAAAATGTCTTAGCCCAACCTCATACCTGGTTCTTGCCAGGTTTATTTAAAAGTTGCAAACCAGAGGCCCTAAGAAGTACCCACTTCTACTGTCTATTGAGAACTTAGCCCTTCACTGGAATTTAATAAAATTGAGCAATTATCTACAGTTGTTGCATTAATAGTCAAGTAGATAGGCAGCCCTACAAAGAACAACGACTACTGTGATGTGAATGATCACTTTTGAAGTCTGGCAGAGAAACTTAGGATTCTAGAATAACGATAATTTAAATATAGTTGTTGCAGGAGAAATGAAGACCAAATCTATTTCTGTACACCCAAGGTCATTCCTCCAGAACTTCATCATCAAACCTGACTCTCTGAGAAGGAGAAAAAGATTCTGGCAAGGGTAAAAACAACCAAAAAGCCATAATCATAATTTCAATCAAATGAACAGAATCTGTGTGACTGGGTTGGGCAAGGCAAGCTTTAAAATTAAAACAAAACAAAATAAAAAAAACCACCCAGACCCAACAACTA
Organism: Ailuropoda melanoleuca; assembly: GCF_002007445.2. Taxonomy (NCBI): domain Eukaryota; kingdom Metazoa; phylum Chordata; class Mammalia; order Carnivora; family Ursidae; genus Ailuropoda; species Ailuropoda melanoleuca. The sequence continues at coordinate 29,302,952 of NC_048221.1, forward strand.
TATTTATTATGCTTGCTCATACAGGTGAATGCTATTTTTGTACATGAGTTAACTCAAAGTTTGTGGGTATCTAAAGTCTTTGGAAATCTTTTCCAAAGAAAATAGGGAGGTGTACTTTGGCTTCTAAATACTTACCTGGTACATTTCATTACTTAAAGGCAAAGATGTATGCTTTAGGAATACAGTCCACCACACTGAACACGCTGTATATTTTGTACACAAACTACATGTATATATGTACCCCTCTGTGTACCACAATACATATATACATATACATACGTATACATAGAGAGAGAGAGGTTGGAAAGGTGGAGCAATGATATACATGAAGGCATAATTCCTGTGTGTGTGTGCATGCATGTGTGAATAACTTCGGCTCTGAGAGCAGAATTAAGCTGAAATTAAGAGGTAAATAAGACAACTGCTACTGTATCATGCCTGAGTGAATGTGTGATGCATTTCTAGCCGAAGAGCATGTTTCCTCTTGGAGCATTTAATTACTCTGTATTGGAATTAAAAATGGTTCTAAGGATTATTGTTTTCTTGGTGGAGGAGGCAAGTCTACTTGTCACGCCCATTTGTGTGGTGCCACCAAACAGTATGGATCGGCAGCCAAGATCCGTGCTTAGGATTTAGTAATTTTCTAGAGTTTATTGAGCGCTTAGAGTATACAGTGAGTACTGGTCAGTGGAAAAAATCTTCATACTTCATTCTTTGGGCAGCAAAACCGCATCTTAAATGTACTAGGGCAAATTCTACTTCTTTAACTGTAGCCCCGGGGCTTTTCTTGACCCAGCCATACCCTGAAATCACCTGGGCAGCTTTTAAAAATTATGAATAGTTGGCCCCTCCCCCGTGAGATTCTGATTAATTGAGCTGGGGCGAGACCCTGGCATCAGCCATTTTTAAGAGCTTTCCAGGTGATTGCAAGCTGGAAGTGAATGCTAAGAACAAAGGTCCTGCTTCTCTGAACCACTCCACCTTAAAACGAACCCACTCTTCTTTCAACATATTCTGTCCGTACCACTCATTTGGTACTTTCCACATAGGTTTTGTCCTTTTCATGATCACATGTTCATATATTTTGCTTCCTCAGCAATTTGTCCCTAATAATACAACAGGCAAGCTTTGTTGAGAACTTACTATATGCGAGGCATAACACCAGATGCTTTATTTAATGTGGCCTTCCCTCCCAACGACCATCTGAGGTAGAGTCTATTGTTACCTCCCATTTATGGGATTAGACAGGTTAAGTAATCAAGTTGAGATCACAGAGCAAGGAGGAGGTAAACCTGGAATTCAGACTCAAGCTTCTCTGGCACAGAACCCAAGCTCCTGGCCACTCTGCATTGTATTGTCTGAAGGCCAAGACTACCTTATGTCTCCTCGTCCTTCCAAAAATCATGGAGGTAGGAGCGTCAGTGCTCAACAGATAGGTAGCTTTTGATGGATGAATGAAATTTTTGTGTTGGATGAAATTACTAATTCAGGAAGTAATCTTGTACATTTACCTAAAACCAAATGGAGTCTCCAAATTCCAAAGTATGCTGAAGTTTTCAGTTGTAACTCCCAAAGTTAGTAAATGAAAATGGAATTGAATTTATTTCTACTCTATTTATTTACCCTGAATGGCTTTTGAATGTGTAAGATTAAAATATTTTTATGATGATGGTTATTAGGGCAGTTTAAGATGATGTTAGCACTACTGAAAGAAGTGCTTTTTGGAAAAGAAAAATGTCTTCTTTGGAATATCAACTTCCTTTGGTACCTCTTTTGAGTAATTTGGGAAAATATCCATCCTTCCTTAGCCTGTAGCAGCCTCAGAGAATAACGTGATTGCAAATCAAGCATGTCTGTCATTTTTCTTCTTTTACTTAAAAGCACAGCACCACAGCTGTGACAGAGGAAAACGATCCTCTTTGTAGCCATGTCTTCAGAAATGTGTACATTTGGTTCATCGTGAGAAAAGCCTCAACATCCCGATCTGGGGAGGGCCTCTGGAGATGATCTGGTGGACACCCAGAAAGAACATACTTACCATCACTTAAACCTCAAGGGCCCCCAATCTGAAAAGGACGTCCTATAGGATGGAGTAAAAAAAAATTCTAGCCCAACTTAATTTTATATGTCCGGAGGCATGTCCTAGGGTTTCCATGTTTTGAGGGTGTAGATTTGGCCCCTCTTCTCAGTCCTGGCTGTGCACAGTTACACTCACCTCAAGGGGTCTTCACCCCATTCTTAAGAGGGTTTTCGGGGAAATCATGATTCTTTGGCACTCTCTCTATATATAAATACTGTATATATGGTTCACATACAGACGGTTGTAGAGGAAGATTAGTATCACTCTGGCCAGCTACTGGTTACTACGGTTGGTACTCATCTGCTGTGAGCAAGGGAAGTACAGACGGACACAGGAAACTAAGACAGGCTAAGGACAGAATCCAGGCAGGTGGGAGGCGCGTGTCGGGGTGTAACTGCGTTGTTCTTAGGTACATCAATCGCTTCATGCACGCACAGGAGAACCCCCACATTTACCCTGCCGTGGAGGGCCACCATTTCACAAGCAGTCCACTGGAAGGTGCTGTTACATTCCTTGGGTCAGTGTTAGAAAGCAGGAGCACCCAGGAAAAATCCCAGTAGAAGACATGGTACTGGAAGGGCATGCACAGACTATGACAGCAGGTGGCTGGCTCATTCGGTTTAGTCACATACCTCTTTTCCCTGCCACGATCAGCCGTGATTGAGTGGAACAGTAGAAAAACAGGGAGGAAATTTAAATATGTAATCAGGCGTTAGTCGGGACGATTGGATTTATGGTGTATTATATATTATTTAACTATACTGTCAATTTTCATTTATCATGGGAACGATCATTTTAAGTGTTTGAGAAATTGCTTTTACGGAAGGCCTTGTTTCCCCTTTTGCTATAGAACTGACTGGAGAGGAAGAGTGAAGATTAGTGCAATTTTCAAAAAGGTTATTTTAAGAGCAATGATTTTAAATCTCAATTTTGAAACAAGAAGTGATAAAATCGTTTGACCGTAATGGAATCTTGGAATTTTTTTTGGAAGGGTTGGGTTGTTTAAGTCCTTATAGGTTTGGGATTTAGTTAGCCTTGAAATCCCTTAGTTTATAATGATTATCAAAATGATCATTTTGACAGTGGTTCGTTAAAGAAAAAGTAAGCTGTATCTATTTAGATGTATGTTGGCAAATCGACAGGTTGAACAACACAGAATAATTTGCTTCTGTCACTGTGTTTAGCGACCTAGGTCATCCAAGATTAACAAATGAAGACTCTAGTGCAAGCAGAGGGTAAGTTACAGAGATAAATTCAAAAACATGGCCTGTGATCCACACACCAAATAAAATAAATAAAAACAACAGTGGTAGCAACAGTGACAACCACAGAAGACCAGAAAGTATTTTGTGTATTCTGGACGATAACCATATGCTGCTTGAATAAATTATCTTTAAGATATACTCACCTCTTTTGCTTGTTGCTAGAAACATCTGAAAACTTAAGCTGAAATGGACAACATGCAACCACTTTTTGCTTGTTTTACCCAATCTTCCAAAGACTTCTCCTTGCAATGCTTCCCCTTTCCTTCTCTTTGCAAGGCCAGTTAAAAGAAAATGGGTATTAAGGCATGTTGTTTGTGTCGCTGGTAGGATCAGTTCTGCACTTTCCAGCTAAGGGGCACCCAAAGAGACATTTTCCCGCCATGCCTGCTCACCTCTGCGTGGTGCTCCTCATTCTGTTGGAGAACCTCAATGACTAGTTCAGCAAGGCGGATTGTGTCTTCGAGCTTTTTGGCAGGAGTGATTAACCGGCCTACATTTTCTGTAGTACAAGAATTTGTGTTAAAATTTAACGAAAGCCTCAGGCTAGTTTCGTGGCCGTTAGAACTAGTGGATAAGAAATGTCAAATAGTTAACAATTTTTTTTTAAGTTTCATGCAAATGTTAAGTGCCACGTAATTAGTAATGAGCAAACCATAAAGCCATTTTGTTATTATCACCATCGTCATTAGAATACATATTAAGAAAAAGCAGTGCTCCAGCTTCAAATTTGCATATTAAGCTATGTTAAGTTTATGACAGCCCATTTCAAATTTAGTGACATTTTGTACACACATTCTTTAAAGACAGCATTAATGTACTATCTTAGGTCACTCTCTAAACTGTGTTCGTGCTACTTGGTGTGGGAAGCTTACTCTTGATTGCTATGACATTAGCTTCTTGCATTTGTCCCCGAACATTTGATACTACGGCATTGTTTTTCATTACAGTTCTGTACGTTTAACGGAATTTTTGAACAAACAGAATCAAAGGTCTGCCTGTTTTAAGTTGTCCAGGGAGGAGACTGAAAGTTAAGGGACATTCCTGGGACATTAGGTAGAAGGCAGAACAGAACTGTTAAAAGGGTGTTGGGGGTAGATTACTGGATGAACTGGTTGTAGTTTGTGCCACTTGTTGGTATAATTGAAATTTTATCAGGTAGGTGGCAAGAATGTACTCAAAAATGTTTCTTTGTTTTTAGTTTTTATTGTGTTGAAAGCACTGTGTTTTTATCTGACTCAAGAACAAACTGGACCCTGGTTGATGTTGAGTCTTTTGTAGAGCTGAATTCATGAATGTTTGGTAAGGTCATTATGTTACCAAAAATTAAAAACTTTTCTCTGGGAGGAAAACAGTAATATTTAAAATATAAAAGTTTTCTTGGCCAGTGAAATCACTTGAATTTAACCAGTCTGCACTCACAGGGTATCTTATATTTCATGTTGAAATCTTCAAACCTTGAAGTCTCAGAGTCCTTTGGAACACACAGAGTGTAACAGCAATAAGGATCCGTTAGTGAGATTCCCACAGGCAGGTATATATGTGCACAAAAAGACTGCCAAACTTATTTTTATCTCTTCATCTAAAGCAGATATATTTTGGCTTCAGGATTTTTCTAGGTAAAGAAAATTATTCAATACTTCACAGGAAGGTTTTGTTGTTGTTTGTGTCGTCGTTGTTGTCTTGGGGTGGGTGGGGTCTAAACAAAGTCATGGGTGATTGTTAATTTACAAAAGAAATTTAAAAGAGCCGTATAATTTTCCTTTGTACATTTTTTAGACAGGTGATGAACATGTCAGATGATCCGTAATTTGGGATTTAATAATGAAAAACAAAGTCAGTGAAGCACTATGCAAAAAAGGGTATCTCAGCCAATGGAAACTAAGAATGATAGATGGGGTTGGGTAAGATAGTCACGATACTGAAAGTTTCAGTCCAACAAGGTCCGATGACTGGCGTGAAAATGGGCTTTCTGGATTTAGGCCAGTGGATCACTCCGTTGTCTCTACCATGCACAGGTAGAAATGAGGCTGGATGTGGTTAGGGCATGAAGGAGGGAGTGGTGGGGAACAGAAATATACAGATCAGGTGGGGAATGTCCAGCACTCAGAGGAAGGAAATGTGCAGAGTTTAGGGTCAATAGCTCATTGCCTGGTCTAGAGCAATAAATATGTGGAGAGAGAATGAGTGACAAGACTGACTTCTGCACTTTTGGGGTACTTGGCCCCTGTATAATTTCATAAATGGGCTATCATAATTTCATCAGACTTTCAGGCATTTCTACAAACATACTGTGTATATATGTTTGAGTAATATGTGTAGAATGAGGTATTTGCATTTTGATAGTAAATATGCATAAGCTACTATTTATTAGTTGGTATTCACATTTACACATCAATTTGCAAATTCCTCATCCTATGCTTATTACCCATTCGACACATACACCCACATACACACATCACACACTTACATACATTTTCTAGTAACCAGGCAAGCCTGCGCATTAATACAAATCTGCAGGAAATCCCACTTGGGGCACATCTTTGAAATCTCTAGCTTTAAGAATAAAGAACATTGTTCTTTGGGTGAAATACTCACCAAATCTAAGGGAATTCTAGCTCTACATGACATATAATATAGACATGAAGTAATTCCCACCAATTTTTTTATGTATTTTCATTTTAAGTCTGTGAATGATTTTTATGTTTGGAGAAATCCAAGATGCTTAAGCTAGGACAACCTGAAGATTTGTTTTAATAAGCAGCACTCTCAGATTGACTACAATGTATACTGATAGATACACATAAAGTGTATATGTGCATGCAGCCATTCTAAGTGTGTGCACATGTACACAGATATGTGTATGCCTGATGTATATATACAAACAGTATGTTTAATAAAACCTTTCGCAATTTTACTTGAACATGCAACCATTAAAATAAGCAGGTTAAGGATCCTTTAATCTACGATGCTTGATCTTCCAATTAACCTATGTAGCAGACTTTCATTTACTATTAATTAGCTGCAATACCATTATCTGTAGATCAGGCCAGTTTATTGAGACACGACACTATTTTCTTCTTTATTTGCACATCTGACTAGCTAAGTGGCAAAAATGGTACTAAAACCAACTTCTCTAGGATGTTGTCTTTAAAGAAAATATTGTGCAAAATCCTCTAGCATGTCCTCCCTCCCCCCCCCTCCCCATCAGAGGTCAAGGAGAAATTTGTGCTTAGACATAATTTTTTTTTTGTCACTTCTGCTGTCTTGAAATGGATTACAACATTCCTATCACCCAATCTTATACTAGCTGGAGCACTGAAGGAGGGGAACTAGAACTCCCATATACTTAGTAAACATTTCATACAACAGAATTGAAGCTCATAACATATAAAAAAAATCGTCATGCAAAATGTTATGCAACAACAATGTTATTTTGTGCTGACATTGAGATTTGAAAATGTTGCATATGTCAGACATAGCTAGACAAAAAAAAAAAATGTGGACATTTGGAAATAAACGCTCTCTTTCGACTGTCTCAAAACCTACAGCGTCAAACTTGAGAGCCCGAGCCTCACCTTAGTATTCCAAACTGAAACAAAATTTCAAGAAGAAAAATGAACAGAAAAGCAAACTAAGCTAGAAAGCTGCTAAATAAAGTAACGGTAGAAGTTTACAGTACTTGGTTTTGGCCTAGGCATGCCTTTGAGCCTCTGATATAACATGCTGGTCTGCTTTTGGGTGGGTGGAGGAGGCCCAGGAGGTGGCGGGGGAGCTGCTCAGGGAGGTGAGGAGAGACAGTAAAAAAGGAAAGAGACAACGTGACTTTCACAAAGGTGACAAGGAAGATGACGAAGTCTGAAAAGAACAACCCAACAAGCAACAATGAATAAAACACAGGCGGAGAGCTGCTGCTTTCTTGGAGTTACTGCAATACTACAGAGGTATGACATTGTGTGACAAGGGACGGGACTCTTACCAGTGTCGCCCGTACCGCCCTACTGAGACACTCAGAGGCTGAATGCAAACACTGGATGCCTTTCTCCAGATGGATACACATGAATGATGGTGGCAGCATCATTGACAGAAAGAAGATACACTTTTTTTCAATGAAGAACGCCTCTACGTGAATAGCTGCTTCCTCTTTCCAATGAGCAGACTTGATGGATTCGTAGCTGGAAGACCTGGCTTCTCACCCTCAGTATGCTACTTAACTTTCTCATGTAACCTTCCACCTGCTCCTTAAACCTCTCTGTGCTTCAGGTTCCTCAGCTATGCAGTGAGAATATTAATATCTTTCTTTATGTATCTTGCAGGGCTGATGATAAGAGCAAATAAAACAATGCGTGGACAGATCTCTGTTAAGCCCAAGGTGCCTACAAACGTTTACTGTTCTCTCCTTACTGTGAGAAGGCAGGAATTAATTGCTTTATAAAAGCAGATGAAGGGCCATTATTAGTTCAAGTGAGAGCTAGGGAATATTCTTGCTCCCTTTGTGGAATTTCAACATGTCAAAATCTGTCATTTTGGGGGAAAATGTGTGGTATCTGATTGTTTCCAGCTCATTTAATTATTTTCAATTTGGAATTCTCGTGGCTTTTATATTGTGGGTTGAATCATATATAAAAACTTGCCAGCTTATCAAATATGTTACTTGCTATTCCAAATGTTAGAATACTGTAATCAGCACTTGACCCATCTGTCATGTGGTTTACGGTATCAGCACAGCAAACATCCTATAACAATAGCCTCTCCTTCAATACAGACACAGAGCACTAGCAACTTCTACAATTCTCTCTCTTTAACGAGTGTCTCATTAACCTTAGACCTGCTCCTTTTTAATAGTTCCTCATTTATAAAGCAATCTGTACGGTGAGGGGGGACATACTACGTTGCCAAGTTTGCTTCTTGGTTTGCTTGAATTTTCAACTGGGAAAATGAATTTTACTGTAGGCTTATAGGAAATGGAATTCTAGCAACATTAATAAAAAATATGAGAAATAAGGCTAAATATAGTATTCTGGTGTAACCATCTATTGCAGCAAAAGTTGATGAGGTCTTTTGCTTGTGGGACCATCTCAGCATTTTGAATGCAGGGCTAAAATATATATATATATATATATATATATATTATATCTACCAGTCTCCTCTTATTTAAATCTTTTGTTTGGAAAAGACTCTGCCTAAGTAAAATTTGGAAAAATCAGGGTTGAATTAAAGCTATTTAGAGGAAGGCAACTACTGATGCTTTCTTTATAAAAAAAAAAGTACTCCATATTTTAATATATTTGTTCAAATCTGGTTTCCACCTACAGCTGTACTGAAAGTTAGGTAAGCCTCTGGTAGCGCATCCTCAAGGCTCTCTCAGTGAATGCGTGTTACCTGAGCATACAGTTCTCCTGGCAACTTCTTGCTTATTCTCACCCAGATAGCTGAGCCTTTGTAGAGAAACCCTGGACCTGGTGGTTTATTAAACAATGGAGTGTCCCCAGGCTGATCCAGAACCCCCCATGAGGCAGCACATACGTATAGCAGCTCAGTGGGTCTTGATGAAAATTCGTAAAGGGATTCCCTCCTGCCAACTGCCTGTCCAGAATTCTGACAGTGAGGTTTGCCACCATAGAAAAACAAGTTCCCTATTTTTTTTTTCCTCGTGGAGCAAAACAAAAACATCATACCTTGGTTTCCAACTTCATTTACCCAATTACCATTGCTCATGTTTACACAATTAAATCTGCTTGGCTTTCAGAGAGAGAGAGTTAAATGTGACTGTAGAAAAACAAAAAGAGAATTCCTCTGCACGCTCAGCTAAGCCAAGGAAGAGAAGCATCCAGGAGTGAGAGACACTCCAATTAGCCCTTAAATAACCTGACCATCTCTGCTTCCAGCGAGGGAATTGCCAGTCCCTGAAATATCGTATGAGAGATGGATATGGTTGATGGAAAGCCCACTTACTACCAAGTTCCAACCTATTGATGTGTTGCTGAAGATGTCAGTGTTAGTATAATGCTATCACTGGAAATAACTAGCCTGTAGCAGTTTGCTACAATTTGGGAGGGGGGGGCAGGGAAAGAGCTAGAATAGGAATAGAAAGCTAAGTAGTTTGCCATGTCTTGCTTTCCAGAGTACCCTGCCTCTCTAAAATGATGGCTCCATGAACCATACATTTAGTGCAAGGTTACAATTCAGCATAATTTCTTCAGTGAGGCTATCCGTTATATACACTTAATGCTTTGCATCTTCATTACTCCCTTTCAGAAGATTTCATCTCTAGCACAGTATAAAGTATATGGTAATAAAGATGTGGATGAATCATGGATCGTCTTCTCTACTATTTTCCTGGTAGCCATCTTTGTCTTCTCTATAAGGACATGGTGGAGTGGCCTATCCATTCTATCTCCAAAATGACTCTTGATTTTATCTTCCACTGTATTAGGTCATGTGCCCACACTCTTGTGAGGGGGTAGACATGCAATTCATCTCACCATCTCCACCTCAACTGTTGCTAAAGACTGCCAGCAAGCCTTTAGTCCCTTTCCTCCTCTGAAGTTCATTGTCTATGCAGCAGCCAGAGTGACCTCATAAAGCACACATCTGAGCCTGTCATACCCCTGCTCAGAAGCTTTTATGAGAGCCCTTCATAACAAGAGCTACACCTTCCTATGCCATAACAAGAGAGTGCCTTTATAACAAAGGTCCGTCTCCTCTGTTGATACCTCTACTTGAGCACATATGGCCCTTAAAGATAGCAAATTATATTCAATGTCAGACTCTCCCTATGCCCAATGAATTTTGCATTTCTAGGGGCTAAAGCAGTTCCTGGTCCAGGGCAGGTCCCTCAAATACTGGTGGAAGGAAACCCTCAGCGGATTCTACCCAATGCAGTGCTTTCGTAGAAAAGCAAATATTCTGTAGTTGCAATATGCATATAAACTGTATAGTCACTTTATCTGTTACTAAAAGCCCCTTGTTACTTAACAAATACACTAAACTGAATCATTCAATAGTAAACATTGTAACTTCAACTTCCAAACCAGAGAACAACTTTGGGTATCTTGATACAATTAAAAATGATTTAAGATCATTTAAAATACTTTTTATTTAAATTGTATCAACAAGGAAGAAATAATGCTATTATAATATGTTTCTTCTCCAATTTGGTATCTCTGTACCCTAAATCAGGCTTTGCCCTTAAGACTGAACTGTTGCACCTAAGAAAAATGAACTTAATTTTGGACGGACACAGTAGCAGACATCTGTTATTCATGTATGAATAACAGTAACCTTACTCAGGAGAACTGCCTCTCTATTCCATATGGTTCTGGTGGGAATGTCAAGCAATAACTCCCACAAGTACAAGGACAGTCAAATGAGCCAAGCCAGGCCAACCACAGCACCCCACACAATCGTGAGTGATATGACTGGCTCAGGGATTAACATGTGACTCAAGGTGGGCCAATGAGGCCCTTCTTTGGAACATTATACAATTGCCTGGAAAGGAAAATTCTTTTTCCTCTAGGGTCATCCTCTAGGATAAAAGCCTGGTGCCATCTATAGACATGTTGCACCCAACCCCACTATCATGACTCCCAGCCACATTAAAGAAGCCTGTCAGCAGGCTGAGAGATTAAAACACACTAAAATTCTTTATCCCTGAGTCCAGTTCCTCCAAGCATTTCCTAGCTACATGTGGCAAAAATTCCCTTTTCTTGTTTAAGCTTTTTGAGTTTTTTGTTTTTGTTTTTGTTTTTTTTTTGTCACTTGCTATAGCAAGAATCCTGCTTTAATTATTAAATACCCATGCAGTCTCCAAATAAGCTTTTACATATTGATCACAAGCTCTCGGGCAGGATCTTGGAGCATCTGGAAGGATGACCAATAGAGGCAAACACTCCTACAAAGACAAGAATACCCCAGACAGTTCTTCCTGGGGAACATGCCTTTGACTTCCAGGATATCTCCTCTTGGGAATGCATCAAAGACCCTAGCTTAAGTAAAATCTCCTTGTGCTGCATTCCTGCAGCACCTCACATTTCCTTTTACCATAGTCAGCAGAATGTAATTACTTGTTTTACACTTGTGTTCTCTTCCTTATCATAAGCTCCCAGGTAGGGACGATGGCTCCTTTTCCTCATTGCTCTGGTGCCTGGCAGAGCTCCTGGAACTTAGTGGGTATTTAACAAATGTTATGTAGAGCTATATTACAATGTTTTATTTTGAAGTTTATGATAAAAGGATAAATCAACTTCCCCCTAGATTTCACTGACAGCCCAGCTGTAATCCCTGGATCAGTTGCTTCAGCATCATGTGGGAGCTTGTTAGAAATGCAGATTTTCAGGTCCCACCCAAGACCTACCAAATCAGAATCTATGTTTTTAACAAGATCTTCAGGGATCTGTATGAACACTGAAGTATCAGAAGCACTGTTTCATATTCTGTTTCCAAAATCAAATAATATGTCTACACCACACATCTGGATTTAGAAGTTTCTTTTTAAATAAAATAAATAATAATAGCTAATATATATATATATATATAATGAGTATTTACTATGTGCCAGGTAGTGTGTTAAAGCTTTATTTGGAATATGTGTTTTGATCTTGCCAGCAACCCGTTGGGGGAGGACCCATTATCAGCCACTCTTACAGAAATTAAAAATGAGGCTTAAAGAAGTTAAAAAAATTCATTGGAACCAAAAGTGATTTAAATTTTTGGTGTAACAAATCCTGAGTGCTCAGGCTGGTTCTGAAGCAGTGTTTTCTTGGCGCTGTACATAAAGGATGCTAACGTGAATACTGGACATCATCAGCTGTCATATTGAAAACTCATGCCAGTTAATGGCTTGTGGGTGGGGCCATTATCTGGTGGGTGAAAGATAAGGCGGGGTGTGGGGTGGGGGCTCCTGAATATGTGTAGGACCTTGGACCTATAGGAAGTTTGACTTGGAGATAGGAAAAGATGCAAAGTGTTGACTACAGAATCTGCTTGGCAGTCCGTTGGATGCATTTGACCTGCTCTAGCAAGTTTCTGTCAGTTGTTGAGAAAAACAAATTCTCAGGTCTTTGGCAATCTTAGAGAATCTCAACTGCTCAGGAAGACTTCCCACTGAAAGGATTTTGACAATGATCTGGTCCCAGAAAGGACTGCTCTATTTTTGTTTGTTTTTTGTGGTCTTCCTAGATCAAAAGTTGTAGATACTTTGGAACTTGGTCACAGAATGAATGGATATCGTCCAAGTTGGAAAGGCTGCACAGTGGAAAGAAACAAAAAGGGATGGTGTTTGAATTTAGAAAGATCTGGGTTCAAATCCATCTTGAGAAAGTCACTTATCCTCTCTGCATTTGTAAAAGGGGCAATAATGAAGCCTTATTTATAGGACTAAGGTACAGACTGAATTAGATCCTCCATGTAAAGTCCTTAGCATAGTGCTTGGGCCCATACATGGGCTGGATATCTATCTATCTATCTATCTATCTATCTATCTATCTATCTATCTATCATCTATCTATCTATCTATCTATCTCTCTATCTCTATCTATCTATCTATCTCTATCTATCTATCTATCTATCTATCTATCTATCTATCATCTATCTATCTAATCATATAAATCCTTGGCATATTTATAGGAAAAATTGTTTTATTTCAAGTTCCAGTAGAATCCTTATGATGCTCAGAAAATTATGCAAGTATTTAGCCAAGAATTGAGGCAAAACAGCAATAGTAGTGTAGACTTTCTCAGAGCTTACTGGGTTCAGAATGTGTGACAGTTTAAACGAAGTGTATTTAAAATGATAGAATTCATTTGCAGGAGTCACAGTTTTCTTTCATAGAGTAGGAGCCTTTTACTTTTTTTTTTTTTAGGATACTGATTAAACAGAACATTTAATTTCTAATAATGCTATCAGACAGAAAGCATAAGTCCACCAAAATGCCATATGCAGAGTCCCATAGCTTCTTGAAGCACAGCCTGACTAAAGAACTCTGCAGCTGTCCACCCCAATTTACACAGGTGACCCCAGCTGTGCCCTGCCCCCTCCTTCAATGTTTGTGTTTTGTTCCTTCTAAGGAAATTGAAGAGGGAGGGGGCGGGTAAGAAAAAAGATTTAGAGGTCCATAAAGAAGCAGTTATGATGATGATTGTAATTTAGGTCTGCTTTGCCTAGAAGAGGCCCAGGACATACCAAGCTTTAAAACCATCTCTTCTTTGACCTTAACTTTTTAGGTCTAGTTTTACTCTCTTTCTGCTACCCAGTCCTTTCTGTCCATCATGGTATGGACAGTATGATTTTTCTGGAATGCAAATTACTAAGCTACTCTCTTGCTTAAAAAGCCTTCACTTTTGGAATTGAGGCCTGGGGAGTTTTTCCCTTGAAAAATCCATATGCATGCAAATGTTGGCATAGATTCCAGGTTAAGAACCTCTGGCCCATGAGATACAGTCTGAAGCCTATTATTACGGCACATATGAGATCGTGCCTCCTGCACACATTGCCATCATCAGCTCCCATTACCGACATCACTGCACCTTGCCTTGCAATCACACTGAATTACAGAGTATTTAAGAGTGTGCCTCCATCTGGGCTCAGATGCTGGCTATACCACTTACTCTTCTAGGAGTGTGTTATTTAACCTGTACTTCAGATGGTTCATCTCTAAAATGGGAATAATAGTAGTATCTACCTCATAAGGGGTTTTGAGAATTAAATGAATTAATACACTTAAAGCACTTATAGTCCTACCTGGCACATAATGCACATTAAATAAGAATTAGCTATTTTTTTTTAAAAAAAGAATTAGCTATTTTTATTAGCTATACAGTTTTATGCATTTTCACATATTCTATCTAGGATGCTTTTCCACTTTCCAATCCCAGCTCTCTTTCACTGATTCAGATTTATCTTTCAAGATGCATTCAAGCTCACCACCCTTGTGAAAACTTCCATGGTTTTCTGATAATACACTCTTACACATCACTCTATCAATTGGTGTGACTGTGTACTGAATTTGTAATTTACACTTAGACACCCATTTGCATATATGCTCCATAAGGCTAACAGCTACTTTGCTCTTGTTTACTAGTCCCTGGTTTTCACAACTATACCTGGCATATGGTAGGCTCCCACTAAGCACTTGTCTAATGAATGAATAAATGGATGAATGGATGGATGAATGGATGGATGGATGGATGAATACCTTCTCTTTCAGGGAGAGAAAGGCTCCTGTGTTTAGAACATAGGTTTGTGAGTCTTCAAATACCTCTTGCTGGAGCTTGGTGCTTGGCATGTGCACATAACTGCTTTCTGAATTGATCCGAAATGCATTCAACTTTGATTAAATGAAATACGTTTAATTATCTTTTGAGGATTTTTTTAGACTTAAAAACAATGATCAAAAGTATGTATTTATTAAAGTTTTAAGTTAAAGCTTTCCTCAAAGTATGCTCAGAAGTTTGGGGACCAAACAAGAAGAAAATTTCCAAGACCAGAGAACTCTCTAAGATATTTCCTCTCATGAAACTTCCAGCAACAGCCCGTGCTCAGCCACCCTCTGCGTGAATCCTGTCTCATCACACGATACGTACAAGAACAACACGGACATAACTTCTCTCTGTCGTGGCTGGTAAACATTCATCAAAGAACACAAACTTCTCAATAGGGCAAAAAACAGAAAAAAGAAATGAAAAACAAAGAGGAAGAATAGTTCGGTTCAGTAATTTTTTTTTTTTAAGCCCATGAGGCCAAATCACTGAATCCTGGAACCAAAGATGAAATGAAGCTCTGCAGCTAACCAGAGTTCTGTTCCTTCAAAGCTTATGCCTTTACAGAAATTCTGTTCTATAGAGGTCACCATCTAATGGGCAAGAGATATAGTTAGACAGCACAAATTAACTCCTTAAGTATCATTGCAACTCCCCATCAGTCTTTGGGAGTCCATACGTTAAGGAGCTCTTAAAAAACAAAAACAAAAACAGAAACTCAATATAACTCAACAATCCTGATAGTTTATAATGCATATACAGTTGGTTCACCTGCATCCTTTTGATTCTCTATTTGAAAGAGAGAGCACAACAAGGAGAGAAGAGAGAGAGAAACAAGAACACATATGCAGGATTAATGAGCAAATGGACCAAAATGCCCCCCACTTATGTGTGATACATGATATTGGAAGGAAAAGGTTGCCCTTGGGTTCCCACCGCCCCGAAGTGTGGGGGCCAGCAAAAAAAGGCTCCTTCACAGAGGTGGAAAATGCTGCACAAATAGAAAATTAGTAAAATTAAGTTTAATGTGAAATCAAGCTATGAAACATACACGAACTTTCCAAGTGACAATTAAGTCATATGTTCTAGCCAGAGCTTAGAGGACAAGGACAAGTCAAAATCTCCAGAGAGAACAAGGAAAAGCTTCCCAGCTTGAAAGAGAACAGACAGGAGGCATATAAGATCTAATTTTTACAGAGAATGGACCACCTTGTGTGATCTTATACCCAAAATAGTTTGACATCTTAAACATGGAAAAGAAGGCATGATTTTGCCCCAACTGTCCTTTATCTGACACCTAACGCATTGCTCCCGGCCTAGCGGCTACCTTTTGATTGTGTACCAGTGACAAGCACTTTACAAATTGGGGTTACACACAGCAAAGTAAAAATGCATTCAGGTCACAGACAGAGAATAACTGAAAAACTTACGGACAATTCTGAGTTTATCACAAACAAATGGCTTAATTGTCTAACCTGTTTTAGGCTGATAAAAAGTGACTGGACTTCTCACACTGGTTTCACAGACAGAATCAACAGACAAGCCAATGCTAAAAAACTTGAAGCAAGGAGAGTGAGTTGGTTTGGATCTGGATTTTCTTGAAATAATGAAAACAGAAAGAGTGAAGACAGCATGGCGAGGAGGTGGTAGGTACTCACGAATGGTTAAATCCATCACTTGGGAGGCCAAGCAGAAGACAGGATGCTCATACATTTCTCTCTTTTTCCCTATAAAAGAGGATTTGGGCATGCAAGAGGCTTAGGTCAGAGGTAAAGAGGTTAAAGGTCATAGGTTAGAGGAATACGTTACATTAGCTCAAAGGAAAATAGCCACAGAGTATTTTGGGATAAACACAGGATAAAAGAAAAAGGAGTTTCAAAATTGGAGATCTACTGGATTAACCATTCAGCATGCCGTGAGTCACGAGAGAGATTGTGACCATGATTTTACACGTCTCTTTAGAATTGTTTGCAAGAGTACAATGACCAAAAACATCATGAGTAAAGGGAAACAGAATTTCATTGATTTAAGGCTCCAAGATACTAAGGATTTCAGACTTTAGTATCTAAGGCTCTTGAGGTATTTCTTCATAAACATAGTCTCCAGCAATATCACTACAACTTCTTTCCAAAATTCTCAGGGGACTAAGCTGTTAGTGCTCACAGAGGGGCTCAAATGTAAAAATGTAAGATTTCTTTTCTGAGCATAGGATCGGAACCTTGTAAAAGAAAGTTGTTTGGTAGTAATATCTTCAAAGCTGCAATGTCTCAGCCTACGGTGGACTATGTTCATGAAAGAAAACCTGATACATGCAGCCAGAGGATGTTGGGTTGTCTGAATTAACAATCCCAGCATGCTTTGAAATTGGTGTCACAGCCACTTTTGCAGAGGTAACATCAAACAGTGGCTGAGCCAATCACGGACAAGGAAGGAGAGAAGCGGAAGAGAGCAGGTAGTGTGGAATGAGGTACTTCTCTGAAAAGAGAGTTGGAAAAAAAAAGATTGGTTTCTTCAAAGAATCCCCAGACCTAAAAGTCACAGTGCAAAAGATAATTAACACAACCAAGAAGAATTGAGGCACAAAAGGAAATTACAGATCAGCTGATCTACTTTGGAAATGAATGCATTTTTACTTACAGATCTTAAAGTTTGTTTTTGGATATATTTATCTGAAAGAAGAGAGCAGATCTTACCAAAAGACTAGTAATAGCTAGACCAAGGCCTACGAGGCAGCAGCCATGGCAACCGAACGTTTCTTGATTCCATCCCATCTCTGGCCTTGCCTAGAATTATTAGGTACCTGATTGACTTTACCAAATACAACCAATCATTATGTCCTGGGAAGGTAAATGCTAGAACAATTATTTGCTAACACAGCCCTTTAATGATCTTCTTGTTCCTCTATTTTTGTCACTCATTACCAAGTCAAGAGTAGATAAACATCCTTTTAGTGCCCAATTCTTAAGTGTTTCTCCCTGGGTGCATAGCAATGAATTCATTACCACTGGTACACAATTTGCATTGTCAGACAGACAAAATTGAGAGAGGGAGGACATGTAATGTACAGAACACTGCGATTTGACATGATCTTAACCTAATTCTCTAAGGAAACAAGGACTTCGGCAGGGTAAGTGATAGGGTTTTGGTGGTTGGTTAGACCTTTTTTTTTTTTTTCCCCAGTAAAGTCCTGAAGGCAGACAATGGGCATTTGCCGGTTTTAGTCAGGTGTTTCACATGTGAGAGAACATCAGATTCCAGAATGCGGACACATTGAGTTTTGCACACAGAACTTCCACATTTATACACTTACACCACTGGTCAAGTTGGGTGTGGTTTTCAAATCACCCTATAGCAGCCAACAGGGTAACAATGAAAAGTGATTAATACCTTTGCAAATGAATAGGTCCCAAAGAACCATATCTTCTCAAGTAGAGTTTACTCAAAGTGCCTTTTGGGTGATTACTTGGTCATCAGTGCCTGCTTCCCTAAAACTTGAGAGGGCAGTGGTAACAACCATCCTAGGTCTGGAGCAACAAGAATGAATGAGATCTAAAGCAAACCAGGAGCCATCAGAGACAGCTGGACACTAACCTGCCATCAAGTTTGAAATGTTACCAAAAGACAAGATACTTTCAAGGGGCAAGAAAGAGTTAAGCAAAATCTTGATGTTGTTTCCTTCCATGCTTGTCTACCTCCAATACTATCAACAGTGGACAACAACGTGCTTTGTTTTCCTCTATTTAAAGAAGGTAACAATCCTACAGAACTTCTTTATAGGAAAACATTAGTCACGGAGCAAACTTAGTGCCAACAAAGACTCTCAGAAGGACCTAAGTTATCTGATCACATCCTATATTCAGTATTCTTCCCCTACAAAGACTGTTCCTTGAGCCCCTGTTCTTAATTCATTTATTTGGCCACAGTCAAGGAAGCATTCGCATTTCCAGAGCTTTCAAGTTTCAATTTAACATACTCAGATGGACCACTGTTTCCTGGTGCCCGTTAGAAAAGACAGACTCTTCTTCCCCAGGGAGGCATACCAAGATTTAAATAAAAAATTGGGGGCAGAAGGGAGCCTTACCTTCGATTTTAGCATATTCTGATAGCCGGGAATAGTTGACTAAAGCAGCCTGCTCTAGACATTTCCGGATGACTGTTTTTACCTCCTCTTGTGGTACCGGCGTCACGATATCTTTCATCAAAACCTGTCGGTAGAAAGAAAAAGATTATTAAGATGGTTCAAACAAATGTGTTACTCAGTTATATTGCTTAAAGAGCTCGAGTTTAAAATGAGTTGTGAATGCCTCCTTGTGACTTAATATTGATTGAGAGCCATCGTTGAAGAGAAAACACAGAACCATAATGCACAGTTAGGATGGCAAAGCCCATCTATGAATCGGGGAAGGGCCAGGAACATATCTTCAATATATGCTAACTATTTGGGAGTCTGGAGATAAAATATCTAGAATTTTGGCAGGTTCCTCACATTTATTCTGGTATTTGATGAATGGTAAACAAAGCCTTGAAAATGACAAACTAGGTCATTCAATTTCAGTATTTCATTACAATTATATTCATGTCTGTATCTATGTAATCCGTCTTCCACTTTCATTCTTACCCTTTCCAAGAGTGATAGAGTAGCTTTTAAAGCACCTTCAGGTCGACCAAATGGAAAGCAATACCTAAAAAAGAGAAAATTCTTCAGGTTGCCCAAATGTATTACATTTTAGCATGAAATATGCTGCAATTTGATTCCTATAGCAACTCTTTCTGAGGAACAGAAAATGCTTTTTATTTTGTCACGTTGTGTTATGTTAATCTGAATTCACACCATATATGTGTGTATATAATGTATATATGTGTATGTGTGAATAATGACTAAAGAGAGACTCTGCAAATGTCTGCAGCAGAAAAGAATATTTAGAGTGATGACATAAGGCTCTGTTTAGATTTCTATTGTGAAGGAAAACCATTTGTTAGCTCACGTGTGACCTTCTATATGATTATAGATACCGGCATTAAAAAAATATTAGTTGAAACAGGTTGAAATCCAAACACACTTACTCAAGTCTCCAAAGAATTACTACAGGAAATGAAGGAGTGTATTTTGAGCAAATTCATGCTTTTGCTAAGTGTCCTTCCTTGACTGTGGTTTTTAATTGTTATTGGATCTTTTGTTATCGGCAATACTTCTTGCATATAGTGTGTAATCAATAAAAATTTGTCCAGAAGTATTTTGGTGGCGCAGATGGAACTATGTCATGGACTCCTAAGAGTTCCGTTGACTATTTCAGGCTGTCGCAGACCCTTCCAGACACTGTTTCTCGTGGTACAAAGGCACCAGCAGAGGCTACTTAAACTCAGACTATGACCTATGCAGGTGTCCAGTGGGTGATCTGGTGCAAGTCCTTAACTCTCTCAGCCTCGGTTTAATTTATATTTACTGGGGATTATAATAATGACCTTACCAAATCGTTCTGGGAATAAAAAACTGAGTTAATGCTTAACTAGCCTCTAATCTTATATCTTGACCCACAGGAAGTGTTTAATAAAAAGGAACTATTTATTACGTTATTACAAATGTTTTTACTATTTTGGAGTTACTATTTCAGGATCTCTAGTCCAGAACCGGCATTACAAATGTCTGAATTGCTACCAGGGAGAAGTGGGCTACATGGTGCAAGGCCTTGGACCTGTTCACTGTCTTCTGTGAGTGGGGAAGAGTCAACCTGCCAAGTCTGATCTAAGTTTCTCTCTTTCCCTGCATAGACAGCTCATCCTATTTCTGAGGTAAGGGAGAAAGTGGAGACTCTTGTCCACTGCCTTCCTTCCCTGTTCATGTGATCTGATTCCCAGGATTTTTCACTGATCTAGGAACCTTGAAGAAACTTCACCTTCAACTTTGTAATAGATTTTAAAAAGAACAGATTGATGACCAGGGTCAGCTAGCACAAGAAGGGCTCTGTCCCTTCAGTGGGAATAAAATGCACTTAAGATTGCAAAGTTTTCTGGCTATCGT
Source organism: Ailuropoda melanoleuca (assembly GCF_002007445.2). NCBI lineage: Eukaryota > Metazoa > Chordata > Mammalia > Carnivora > Ursidae > Ailuropoda > Ailuropoda melanoleuca. Next base: position 29,323,571 of record NC_048221.1, read on the forward strand.
GGAACCCTGTCTTACTGGTTTTTGCTTCCATTTAGTCATTTCTAAATCTCCAATGTGTCTCCTGATAGATTAATAGTTTTAGAAAATCAAGCCCTTTATTTGCCCCTCTCCAGTCTCACCCTCCTAATAAACCCCTCAACCCCAGATACTCACCTAAAATGTGTAATCTGATTTTCCAGCAGAACTCGGAGTCTCTCTTTGATTTCTTCGAAACGTTCCTTCTCTTCAACAGTCACAGTTCCGATTCCATCAGGCCTGAAAGAAGACATGTCATGAGGTGACGGGAACCTCATACGCTGATACCATGAAATCAAATCTCTAGCAGGAGGAAACTGTCCATTTTAGAAGAACAACTACAATGATCGATGTGACCTTAGGAGAAGTCCTGCTTTTCAGCGCTGGCTACTAAGGGGCATGGGGGATTTTGGAGGTTATCGTCTGGAGACATTTGTAGAACTGTCGCTCACTTATTGTGAAATGGTAAAATGTACCAACCGGTGGCTGTAAGGCCCAGTTTCTAGACCTTTTGTTTGGCTCACAGCTTCTTAAGATTTTGAACTCTTTGCCTGCATTTTCAAGTCAGGAAAATTTTATAACGCAATTCTTTTGAAAATTCGGAACACTGGCATTAATTGGTAAGTGCCAAGTAACAACTTCTTCCTTAGCTGGGGCAGGCACTCACCTGTCCACATCTCGAATTTGTAGTACCTATCTCTCTTGTAGGCACTTAGGCTTGGGATCTCTGAATGATGCACACAAACTTCTATGAAAACCAGGTGCCTTGTAAATATCTTTCTCAGTGTTCAATGTTCTTAAGTGACTCAATTTCCAGCTTACAATTATAGATGTTCAGATTAATTTAAGCACTCATGTATTAACTGAAGAAACAAATTACAACACATCATGAAAAGTAAAAGACATTGATGAAAGAAATTAAAGAAAACACAAATTAGTGGAAAGATATCCTGTATTCATGGATTGGAAGAATACTGTTAAAATGTCCATACTACTACAAGCCATCTATAGATTCAATGCAATCCCTATCAAAATTCCAATGGCAATTTTTACAGAAATAAAAAAAACAATCCTAAAATTTATATGGAACCACAAAAGACCTACATAGACAAAGTAATCCTGATAAAGAACAAAGTGGGAGACATCACCGTTCCTGATTTCGAACTTTATTACAGGGCTACAGTAATCAAAACTCTACGGTACTGGCATGAGAACAGACACACAGACCAAGAGAACAGAACTGAGAGCCCAGAAATAAACCCTTGCATATATGGTTAACTAATATTTTTGACAGGGGAACCAAAGGTACACAAATGGGGAAAAATAGTCTCTTCAATAAATGGTGTTGGGGAAAACTGGATATTCACATGCAAAAGAATAAAACTGGACTCCTATCTTACATCGCTCCCCAAAAATGAGCTCAAAATGGATGAAAGGTTTAACTATAAGACCGGAAACTATAAAAATCCTAGAAGAAAACATAGGGAAAAAGAGCTCTTTGACATTGGCCTTGGCAAGGATTTTTTAATATAACACTAAAAGTACAAGCAACAAAAGAAAAACAGACAAGTGGGACTACATCAAACTACAAAGCTTCTGCACATCAAAATGAAAAGGCAACCTATGAAATGGGAGAATATATTTGCAAACCATTTCTCTGATAATAGATAATAGAAACATAGAAGTTATAAAACTCCATAGCAAAACCCCAAATAATTCAATTAAAAATGTGCGGGGGACTTGAACAGACATTTTTCTGAAGAAGACCCACAGATGGCCAAAATATACATAAAAACAACAGTAAGCATCAGGGCGATGCAAATCAAAACCACAATGAGATATCACCTCACATCAGTCAGAATGGCTAGTATCAAAAAGACAACAAATGTTGGTGATGATGTGGAGAAAAGGGAACCCTTGTGCACTGTTGGTGAGAATGCAAACTGATGCAGCCACTGTGGAAAGCAGTATGGAGGGTCCTCGAACAGTTAAAAATAGAACTGTCACATGATCTAGTAATTCCACATCTGCATATACATCTGAAGGAAAGGAAAACACGGTTTTGAAGATATATCTGCACCCCTGTGTTCATTGCAGCATTATTTACAACAGCTATTATTTACAACAGCCAAGAGATGGAAAAAACCTAAGTATCTAAGTGAATACATATATATATATATATATATATATATATAGCCTAAAAGGATGGAAACCCTGCTTGTGACAACATGGATGGAACCTGAGTGCACTATGCTATGGGAAGTAAGTCAGACAGAGAAAGACAAATCCTCTGTGTTCTCACTTACATGTTGAATCTGAAAAAGTCACACTCATAAGAATAGAGACTGGAATGGTAGTTGCCAGAGCCTGAGGGGTGGGGGAAACAGGAAGCTGTTGACTAAAGGGTATAAACTCCCAGCTGTAAGATGAGTAATATACAGCATGGTGACTACAATGAACGGTACTGTATTTATATACTTGAAAGTTGTTAAGAGAGCAGATCTTAAATGTTATCACCCACACACAAAAAATGGTAATTATGTGAGGGGATGTAGGTGTTAATTAACCTTGTCATACTAATCATTTCACAATATATATGTGTATTGAATCATCACATGCTATACCTTAAACTGATACGTGGTATATGTTAATACCTCAACAGAGCTAGAAAGGAAGAGAACAAGCCACATATGACGCTTTCAATGTTAGTGAACCATTGCTCAGTTTAATAAAAAGAAGGACCCTAGCAAAAATTAGTGAATTTCAGTTTAATCACCATATTCTCACATTTCTAAATCACCATTAGGTTCACACACATTTTTCCTATTTGCTTTGGACCATTCAAGTTGAAAATACAAAGGGAAGCTGCATATTTATAGCCCAAATTTATCTGTGCCAAATTAGACATAGGATAATCTGACCCATTCAAAGACTTCAGCTTCCCAGATCCCGTAGTGACTTGTTTTGACTACTGGCTGAGCCAGTTTGCAGATTGGTGTGTCACCATGAAACTTCTATTGGAACATTCTTCAGTTTGCAAATGCAAGTCATCTTGAGACCAAACAAATGGTCCTATTTATAGGCCTTCTCAAGGATCCAGCATAAGTTGGGAAAATCCTGTATACTAGACCAGTCTGACTGCACAAAAGACTTGGCAAATGACAGCAATGCACCTCCTGTTAGGGGTTAATTGGTCAGCTTCCCTTCTTTTTAAATACTAAAAATGCCCTACTTGGGGGAAAAAAACAAACAAACAAGAAAACTTCCCCTCCCCCACATTATAAAATACACCCTAAACAGTAAAATTCTGTAAAATCCATTCCTTCAAAATCCCCTGAACTTAAAGGAAGAAAGAAGGCCAAACAGAAAACATCAGGTAGGCTGTTGGAATCCATGAATATGCCCTTATTTTCATATTTTCTGGAAAAATCTTAAATGTTAATATACAAAGTTTATTTAACAACATTTTTTTTTCTTTTTACCATGAAATGTCCATGAATCTGTATTTAAATCTCAGGAAGAATTCACTGGCCTCCACAAAATACACGTGACAGTTTTTTATGGTAACTTCTCATGTTTCTATTACAGTCTACAACTCTCTTTAGGTGTGGTTTTTAGATTTAGATTTTGTTTACACAAAATATAGCTCACTAATGCACTGAACACATTTATACAACTGATGTGTGCATGTACACACTTGATTTAGGAAAATGGAAGCCATTTTAAGCGTTTTGTTTCTTAGCAGGGAATTAGCCCAGAGAAAAATGCTATTAAATATAATTTATAAATCAGGGGCACCTGGGTGGTGCAATTGATTGAGTGACTGGCTCTTTGATTTCGGCTCAGGTCATGGTCTCAGGGTCCTGGGACTGAGCCCTGAGTCATCGGGCTTCATGCTCAGTGAGGAGTCTGCTTGAGATTCTCTCTCTCTCCCTCTCCTGTTGTCTCTCCTCCTGCTAGCATGGGCACCTTTTCTCTCTCTCAAAAAATAAATAAGTAAGTAAATACATAAATATAATCTTTTAAAAAGTATAATTTACAAATCAGAGAGGGGTTTCCATGACAGGAAAAAGCATGGAAATTGGGGCGCCTGGGTGGCTCAGTCGTTAAGCGTCTGCCTTCGGCTCAGGGCGTGATCCCGGCGTTCTGGGATCGAGCCCTGCATCAGGCTCCTCTGCTGGGAGCCTGCTTCTTCCTCTCCCGCTCCCCCTGCTTGTGTTCCCTCTCTCGCTGGCTGTCTTTCTCTGTCAAATAAATAAATAAAATCTTTAAAAAAATTTTTTTTGCTTCTTAATTGCCTATATCAGTGTGAATAGTTTTCTCTTAAAATAGATGAAACAAACTAACTTTATGTCTGGAAGGTAGTAATACAGAATTCACCAAGAAAAACAGGTGATTAAAAAAGTCACGATTTTGACATTGACTGCAAATTTGTTTGCAGCTGCCAGAATTGCGCTGAAATGATACAGGGGATAGAGAATGTTATTTTACAAATTGAGGAAGAGACATGCAGGGATAATAGAATTTGTCAAAGATCACAGGTTGGAACTATATCAGTTGAAAACTAAAAATATCCTTTTTTGGGGGTTTAGTTTCACATAATTATATTTGAAAATTCTATCAAATATCAATTTCTCTTCTGTTGACCCCTATAATTTGTCAATGTTAATTATACAGGCTTAGATTTCTATAGAGCTGCTAATTAAAAATCCTGGCTCAATATTTTGGGGAACCTGTTCTCACAGAAGCAATGAAATACTTTTCCTAGAGAGGTAACCCTCAAACCTGAGCATGCCTCAGAATGACCTGGAGCATGGGGCTGAGAATTTGCTTTTCTTTTTCTTTTTCCTTTTTCTTTCTTTCTTTCTTCTTTCTTTCTTTCTTTCTTTCTTTCTTTCTTTCTTTCTTTCTTTCTTCTTTCTTTCTCTTTTCTTTCTTTCTTTTTAATATTTATTTATTTGAGAGAGAGAGAGCGAGCAAGCAAGAGCCTGGGAGAAGGGGCAGAGGGAGAGGAGAGAGAGAATCTTAAGCAGACTCCCTACCTACTGCAGGGCCAAGCATGAGATCACAACTCAATCTGAAATCAAGAGTTGGCCGTCCAACCAACTGAGCCACCCAGGTACCCTGGGAATCTGCAAGTTCTCTAATGCTGCCGGTTCAGAGACCACACCTTGAGAACCTCTGCTTTCAAGCAAGAAAATATTTGGTGGGTGGCTCTTTTAGTGGCTAAAAGGGTATGTTTGATTCAAGGTTACCAATTTCCCTTGGACTGGAGTGAGTTTGGAAGCAGAGATCTCCAAGCATAACAGTCCACTTACAAAGTCACAATTCCTTCCAGAAGTGGTGTTTGCACGGTTTCAAGGTGTCATCCCAAGCAATGCTGGTTGTAAAATAAGTAGAGAAACTGTATTAGTGTCTCTCAGAAGCCGTGCTTTTGTGTTTTTTGTTTTGTTTTGTTTTTCTTTCTGGAAACATTTGGAGGTGATTCTATCATTGTCATAAAACTGGCTCAGCATCTTGTTCCTTTCTCCATACTTTTAACACTTAAGGAGTCACAAAGAATGAGAGAAGAGGGATAAAGTTGGATTTTAAATTCCTAGCTAGTAAATCCCAGGCTGAGATGCATCTTTCCTTAGAACACGTGTTTAGAAGCCCCAAATCCCTCATCCTCCTGTGTCCTGAATGGTGCATTTTCTGCCCTCTTGTTTTTTTTGCTTCTTAGCATCCACTGTCACCTTTTAACAACACCTGAATGTCCTTTGGAAGAATGACCTTGGCCTCACTGTGGGTACTCTTCAGGGGAAGGGTAAATTGGGATCCTGTTTTCCTGCTGTTTATACTAAGGGCCTTCCTACAAGCCAATTCCTGCCTTTCGTGGCCACTGTGCATCTAAGCTGGACTATGACCTAAGCTCAGCCAACTGGACACACTTTTCTGGAACCTTTACATTGAGTAAATTATGCATAGATAGAAGAAACAGCTGTGATTTGCACACCCTAGCAGCTGTGCCCTGACCAAACAGATTGTCCTCACAGGTCGGTAGTTCTTAATTTTTGGCTGTACTCAAATCTGTACATACGAAAGCTTTGGGAGGTCTCAGCCTCAAGCTATTGATTCAATTCCTATGCAGTGGGCCTAGACATTTGTTGCTTTTAAACCTCCCCAGGTTATTACAACATGTCGTTTAGGGGTGCTTCTGTCCTGTTTCCTACTTTTCTGTAGCTGCCTTGATTCCAGTTTTCTCCTCCCTTTCTCTGAGGCTCCCATCATCATTCCCCAAGAAACTTAGATGACAGATGATCCAGACTTAGTGTTCGTTACTTACACTGAACTGATGTGAGTTCATAAAGCACATGTCTCCTACTTCTTAGTAGAAGGAGGGGATATGTGCTTTAATAGTAGAAGCGCTTGATGCCTTTTGAACCTAGCTTTAGAATCACACACACACATACACACACACACACACGACAAGGAAATGTGGTCCTGGGTCTCTGGTTCCACCTAACTGCACACTGGCTAACCACTCACTTCTTGCATATCATGATCCTGCAAACCTGAGACGATCTGCAGGTCAGGTGCCGTCATTTCTGGAGCCCTGTCAGAGACTGGGCGCTCCCCCACCTGCAGGCCACCACTGCCACCAGAAGTGGGTCTCTCAGCCACAACAGACTATATCACATCTGACACAGCAGGCATCTCTTGAATCCACCTTTCAAGTTTTCGGCAAACCATTTTCTCACTGTCCTTCACAAAGTTGACATTTTCGGCAGCACGATAGGAAAGATGTCATGTCGGCTGCTCTTCAAGTCCTTGTCATCATGGTCAGCTGCAGTTCTGTCACCTTCACTCTCCTCACACTCTCCCATCTTGAGCCATGTCACAAATAATAATTTATCTAGAGTTGTGTCTTTCCTTTTTTTTTTTGTCAGACTGAAACTACCATAAGCCCAGCTGCCCATCCTTTAAGTTACTAGTTACACAGAGTATTCTCCCATTCCCCAAATGCTTCCGGGTTGGAGCTTATGAATTAATGTTTATTATTGGAGTAATCGAATATGATTAAGTCCTAGGCTTTTAATGTGAAAGATTTTATTTTGATATTTGAAATTAAGTGTGAATAATCTAGTCAAAGAAACAAAGTGGCAATGTGCTTTGTGAAAGCAAATTTAATCTGGTTGGGTCGTTGAACTGTCCCTACACACCCAGGTAAGCACACAGATTCCTGGCCTTTTGTTACCCAGCTAGCACAGTTCTCCACATTATGCTGAAAGCTGGGACACAGAACCCTTGTTTGGAAGGCTAGGTATCTTTTCAAGGTCAGGTTACTAAATTAATTCAAAACTTACAGTGACAGATGTGTTCTGATATGGCATCTATTTGGTGATCAAGTGTAGAACCCAGGTGGGAAAGAAAATGCATGGATTCAAAAGAGGAAGAGTGTCTGGTCCACTTCTCTGCATACAGCCAGCTTTAAGCTCCAATCACTACCAACAAGGGGTAAAACTCCAGCTGAAGTGGGAATATACTTTCTCTCCAAATGCAAATGTCCACATATGCTGGTGCAGGCACCGTAAACATGATATATTCTCCCTCTCCAAATGGATGCATGCCTGCAGACCGCATTATGGATCCCTGAAAATGTCCTTAAACAAGCATGATAACTGAATCCTACTTGCTACTAAATTGTTCCAGCCCAGAAACATGAGAGCTTAAAGGGCCAGAATGGGACAGAATATCTCAGTAGATGTTACTTGCAATGCTCCCTAAATAGAACATTTAGGCCAAACACACTCTCTTAGCCTCTCTCTCTCTTTTAAACGGACTTCTCCTAGCAACTCTTTATCCTTATAACTTTTAGAGTGATACCTCTGAATTTAATCCTAGAGTGGAATATTTTCCTTTGTCTCTTTCAAGTGGCTAATAGCTACAAATTCAAGATAACACCAAAGCATTATCATCTCCAAAGGAGACATCCCTGCTTGCTCATCTGGATGGCTTGTATAATCTCTAGCTTAATTATGCACTGTAATTAGGACTCTCACATCCAATAGTCACTGCTTCATTATGAAAGCCCAGCCTTTCCCTTTCCTCTCCTTTCCCTCCAGCCCAAACCCTTTTTTCTAATTATGCCCTGATGCCCTGGGGCTCAGACACGCTGCTAAAACAAATATATCACAGTGTTTGTTTCACAAAGACTAAGACAGGAAGCAACAACAGGCAGTTGCTACAACCTTACGATGGGCACTGAAGCTTCTTGACGTTGGCTACTATTAATTTGAAAACGAGGCTTGGAGAGGGCAAAAATATACCAGTGAGGTCTTCTTTGACTTTTTTCTGTTTTTCTAACCATGTAGCTAAAACACAACAATATCAGAAGGTATCTTTGCTCTCTCTAAAGATGGGAGTGTTTGAAGTTTCTCCCTACCAAACAAATCTCAAAGAATATGGATGCTATTAATAAAGGGACACTAGTCAAAGTGGTGTAGACTCAGACCAGGTGCTGAATGGAGAACCCAAGCGGTGAGTACAGAAATCGTATAAAATGTACGCATTGTAGGAAAGCACGTATTTCTTTTCCCAGAGAAGGATCAATTTCCAAAATTGGTACTATACAGATTTTTCTCTTTGAGGAATAAGATAAGAGATGGGTTTTTGTTGTTGTTGTTGTCGTTTCTAGACAAACATAGAAAATTAGGCTTTAGATTCTATCCTTAACTCCTTATGTATAGACTCTGAGTGGTTAGACCAATAATATGTGTGGCTTTTTGGTATCACACCCACCCTGGAAAGTGTGTAACATCTGAAAATACGTTTTTACCCCAGTAAATTCAACGACCATAGGATGAGGACACATGTTGAAATTTTAGAAAGGAAATGTATATTATTTGATGATTTGCTATGGGCCAGAAAGATTGCTCCAATGGAATAGATAATTCAGCATATTTTAAAATATTTTATGTCTGAGTTGGAAAATCTGCTGTTTTCATGGGGCAAATTTCCTTTAGGAATGGAGTCACATGGATTAGAAATTTGACTATAAATCTAAAGAGAATTCCTCTTTAGGATGCAGACTTTTGCTTGAAATGTGCTTGATTACCCCCTCCCCCCTTACAAGTAATTCCTATTAGATGAAGTTGCTTCTTTAGAATTTAAAGAGCATGACTCAGTTATATATGCAAGGCCAACACCTGCTCAAAGCTGGAAGGCCAACCAGTCACATGCCCCAAGTACACTAATGTCCTATGTGAGTGTGTAACATTATACCAAGAATGTGGAGGCCACTGTCATCCCCCATTCATGCCTGCCCGCTACTCAAGTGCTGTACTCAGAGCTCAGTAAAACCAAACAGTCCCTGCTGCACTGTTCTCTCTCCGTCTTTTGGGGAGGGAGAGTTAAAAAGCACTAGACATAATATCTTAAGGAAGGTACGTGTGTGACAGGGATGAGAGGAAGGAGGGAAGAGAAAGAAGAGAGGGGGAGAACAGGGAGAAAGGTGAGATTGGAGTGAAAGAGAAATACTGACATGTGCAAAAATGACTGATTTACTTCCAGGAAAGCATTCACAAAAAATAAATGAAAGAAAATATTATGCAACACAGATTGGGAATGAGGAACCAACACCAGAGGCAAGGACATGGTCAACAAAGCATTTGCTGTGGTCCAGGGGGGAGAAGATAGATACCTGAACTCTGGTAGTGGCACTGAAGAGAAGGAGTAGTAGATGGGCTTGAGAGATACTTAAGGGCATTGACGGGGCACAGTAACTGAATTCCTGTGATGTGCTGAGGGAGAAGGACGAGTCTAGGACAGCTCCCATGGTGCTGCCTTGGGAAACCAGGTAGATGGAATTACTCACTGACATAGGGGGACTGGCGGAGTAAGAGAGGAGAAAAATGAGTTTAATTGGATTGTTCAGTAACTAAAATCTAACTCACAAGGATCAGAGAGTCTCTGCACAGAAGCAGCACCTTGGCTCCAGATACATCTCCCAAAGGAATCCTGGGACACGTTTTCAAAGATTTCTAGAACTCATGCTCTCTTACATCTGCTTGCAGACTCATTAATCTATGCAGCTTACTTTGGATTGGGGCGGTTGGCATTATGGATTTGTTAATTGCTGATACAATGTACTTTCTACACAGGCCATATGTGAAGAGCAGCACTGGCATTCAAGAAATGTTAAATAATAATGTAAATGAGAAAAATTTCCAATCCCAATAATAAAGGGATCCAAGGAACATTGACGCAACTTGCAATCATCGGAGCTGTTTGATTGCCTTGTCACTGTGGGACAGTGACCAAAGTGATGCTAATCTAAATGTCATCTAGAAAGAATACTAAAAATATTATGGTGAAAATTAAGTACTGCAACCTTAGGAGCTGATTTAAGAATTAGAAGATATAGCGATTTACATCTGTGGGTTTTATGATCGCCAAGTGCAACCAGCTGAACATACTCACATTTTCTTTCTCTTTCTCTCTCTCTTTGAGAAAATGCGTTCAGTTTTAAAGAGCTGGCCCAAACTAATGTTCCCTCAATCAGTGGTTCTTTTTTTCTTTTTAAAAGATTTTTTTATTTATTTGAGAGAGAGAGACAGTGGGGGGAGGGGCAGAGAGAGAGGAAGAGAGAGAGAATCTTCAAGCAGGCTCCTGGCTAGGTGCAGAGTCCAATGCAGAGCTCTATTCTAGGATCGTGACCTGAGCCAAAATCAAGAGCTGGCCAACCAACTAACTGAACCACCCAGGTGCCCCCTCAACCAGTGGTTCTTAAACCTTGCCACATATTAGAATCACCAGGGGAGATTTTTAGAATGTGATGCTTAGGCCATAATCCCGATCAATTAAATCAGAACCTCTGCAGGTGGGGCTAGGGCATCACCATTTCTTAGGCTCTCCAAGTGATTCCAATGTGTAGCCAACTTTGACAACCAAGGCCTTAACTAAGTGAGATCTGAAGACCAAATGGCCTATAATTACTTGGGGAGGAAATGATTAAAAGCACAGATGCCTGGCTCCATCTAAGCCTTGCTGAATCAAATTATCTGAGGATAGGATCTAGTACTCTCCATTTTAACAAGCTCCCTATGTGATTTATATGTACACTACAGTGTGAGAACTACTGCACAAGGTGAAAATCAGTGGTGGCAACTCTTACGCCTTTAGACACAAAAAAGAAACAAAAAATCCAAGTAAAAAGGAGAAATTCAGCCCATCACCTGGGACTTGTTTGTAGAGGGCTGTCCTGTGCATTGTAGGGTATTTAGAAACAGCCTTGGCCTCTACCCATTAGCTGACATTAGTACCACTGTTGTCCTCCCCTCCCCAAGGTGACAATCAAAAATGTCTTCAGACATTGTCAAATGTCTCCAGGGGGAAAGATCACCCACACCTTCCCCCCAGTCAAGAACCACTGTTCTAAAAATGCTGAACACATGGATGGTCCCATAACTTCCAGTGCCTAGAATTATAAGTAGCTATCATCTTCCTGATTGACCAGATGTGTCTACTTTTGATTAGATGCTGTGGCTTCACATAGGCATATGGAGATGTGGTGCAGGCTTACAGAGAAGATGGGAAAAACTCAGTCATCAGCAGCTGAGTGGTCATTCATGATTTCCAGCTATAACAGGGCAGGTCTCTGCCTCCACCTTTGGGTCTGCTAGTTATTAATAGGTAAGAAGTTGATAATTATATAAAAAGCTACATTATGCCTAATCTGAAGCTGGTTGTGAGGTGATGATAGGAATGGGTTCTATTCAGTTAAATTCAATTAAAGGGCAATTTGTTTCCATGACTCATGACTGCCTTCTTAATCTGGGCCAAAAAAATAGATAATATCTCCACATGCAAATAGTGTTCATCCTGGAGAAAGAGGTTAGGAAAATGGATTCCCTATACCAAAAGGTTGTTAATGCTCAAAGGAGACTCTGCCCTTATGTGGTCTGAAACTCTAGGTACACTCTGGTTCTCTCACAAGGCCAAAATTACCAGGGGAGCCATGCTGATTTTGGACATCTTTAAGACAAAAATGGAAAACCCTTTAATTAATTCAGATGACTGCTATAGTATCTAGCCTGGAAACGTTGAAACTCATATCAAATGGCTGAATTTGGCATCTTACACCATCCACAAACACAAGCTCCAAAGTCAGACTATCTGTGTTTGAATTAGGATTGCATACTTGTTTGCTACAGCGTAAGTGATTGAACTTATCTGAGCCTCAAACTCCTCAGATGTTAGATGAAGCTAATAATAATAATAATACTTCACGGGGATGTAATAAGGATAAAATGAGATGATGAATCTAAACAGCACTTCACACAGTGCCTGGCATATAGCAAGCAGTTATTAAGTGGCAGCAATTATCCTTACTTGAATTAAATGTTATTTATGGAATATAACAATGGCTTATTTAATTTGTTATTATAATCCATAGAAGATAATTTTAGAGGTTGGCGGAATATCACAGATACTATGATTCTATGTGTTCATTCTGCAGATGAGAAAACAGAGGCACAGAAATGAGATACAATAATTTTAGATTCATGCAAAACAGACTCTAATACTCAGATCTCTAGAATCTATACACAATGCTGATGTACTGAAAAGAAGAAGAGCTTTGGACTCAGAATATCTGAGTTTGCCACTTATATCTGCAGACATTCAGTTTCATCCTCTGCAAAATGGATGTAAAAAATAGCTGACCTGAAAATGTTATAGCAAATCAGATGGAATGTATTAAAGTATAAACTACGGAGTGCTACACAACTGATACTTAATATTATGATTTCTTCTGCTTTAAACAATGCAATACATGCATAGACCCTGGAACACACATAAGCTTCTCAAAGTACTATTCAAGATCCTTTCTGATAGTTTTTCCTGGCACAGGGCAGGCTCGATCAAGTGTGCCGGTTTACTTTCTGTTTCAACGCTGATCACTGCAAAAGCAGCACCTTGGACAGCATCCAGAGAGGCTTCTTTGAGGTACCTGTAACGTTCTCTATGTGCTTTATTGGCAGCAAGCTACCGTTGCCTTGCAGTCTGACTCTCGTAGGGAAATGCAAACAGAAACTTCACTTCACCTCCATCCTTACATACTGAAAGTTTGAAAAATAGGGGTTCACATGGAATCAGGGCTTTCTTTGACCTTCACTAACAGATCTGGACATGTTGATTGACAGCCTGCCACATTCTCTAGGAAGAGAAAGTTGGTATTTTCATTCAGTCTGCCTACAAGTGAACTGTATATACTTCAGGACTTAGAAATAATCCAGTGAACAAATTCATACTAAAGCATAAAACATACCTGCTTGTGAACTTTGTGTCGCTTGGCAATGCCAGGGTCAGAATGTCAGTTTCAAAACCACAACAACAAAATTTAAAAAAAATTTTTTTAAATGTCAATGTTAATTTGTGGTAAGGGTAGAGAAGATTAAGGACATAGGATAACACTAGAAATATTTGCAAATCAAGTTTAAAAGGAGAAAAAGCCACCCATTTTCCATTTTATCAATTCACAATGAAAGCAGCCCTAAAGGACAAAGAAAACAGAAGTGGATAAGTATAATTTTAGAACTTGAAAGTGGCTTCACAGTGACCTCATTATATAAGTGATTCTACTAAGAGCCATTAGTGATAGGTTTTATTTTGTGTTCTTATTATAAATCATTATCTAAAGATAGCTTTGTTTCATGAGATCAATGCAGAACTGAAAAGGGTTTGCTAAAAATGATGGGGCTACTATAAATGTATAGACCCGGCTTATGACAACCCATTCTATTTGCTCCTTATACATAATTTCAAAATTATAAAGCATGGGTTGCTTAGTACGAATGACTTGGTAAGGTACCAGGCCCTTAACTGGATGCCACTAAAAAAGCAATCTGATTCATGATTCTGTTTATGTATTGCTCAGTTTTTTCAATATGAATATGTTTTAAGAGTCACTAAACACCTGACTCAAATTCAGTCCTAATGCATGGTATTTTGCCCATTGCTAGGATTTTCTTTTAAAGTGTACCTTTGAAAAACCTTAAAGGAACAGAAGCTTCAGAAATACACAAAGCTCACTGTTTGCTAAGGTGTAAGTCATGGCACAAATGGGGGGAATGTCACAGATATTATTATAAAACACAAGCCAATGCACACGTAATGTCTTACCTTTTGGGCTCTGGATTTGCCTGGGTTTTGTAATCTTTTCTTTTTTTGGATTCCTTTTTGGTATCTTTTTTAGCCTCTGGTTCAGATGGGGAGGGAGTTTTGCTCCCTTGAGGGTCTGTATTTGGTGGCAGCCCACTAAGGTATACATACATTTGTTGACTTTGGAGAGGGGGTGGTCGCATGGGGCATGCACAGAGGGTGGCCAGCCACAGGAGAATCAAGAGCACACATGCATCACAAACAAAAGAAAGAAAAAGAAGGATGCATCAAACAGCAAGAGCAAATGCATTCAAACTAAAATAATAAGCAAAAAAAAAATGCAAACTTGCATAAGGAAAATCGGAACTGAAAAGAAAATAAGAAATCCAAAACTGTTTCCATGACAAGATGTATAAACCTAACTGTGAATCAAGTGGCAGTCTTACAATATGAAATCCAGACAATGTGTATCATAATTCATGATGATGTTTACCAGGGAGTTTACAAAAACACTTCATTATTTTATAACACTTTCTTATTCAGTAACATATGTAGAATACAGTGTGACAACCCAGAGAATATAATGCAACTTCTCTCTCTCTCTTTAAAGAATTCAGTCCAAGAGGCTGTAACAGATAGTCATCAAAGTGTACATATTTATAAAAAGCAGAGTTATGCACAGATACTCCCCAGGTATCAGAGTTTTCTTAAATATTTTTTATGTAAATAAAAGGTCATGTACTAGGCTAGCAAACCTTATAACAATGGGAAGGGATGAAAACCTTGTTGCCTGTTAAATATTCAAACCTACAATGCTATTGTTACCTAGTTCTAAATGTTGAAGTTGCATCTCATAAACGCTACCGGCGTCAGAGAGAAGAAAAGCACAGGGCAAATCCCACAGATATTTCAGAATCATCTAGCTTGCAAAGATGAAGATAACTGACAGTCTGATTTAAAATAAATTCAGCCAATTTGGGATTCTCCCACATGTGAATTTCCCCACAGCACCAACTTTTTTGGGTTTCTGAAGCCACCTAGTTTTTCCTGGATGTGTCTTTCCTGGCTATTGGTTGAGGTGCTCGAGGTAAAGCAGGCTTGTCTTCCTAGTAACGTGAGGCTACATACGTTGGGATAGTAAACTGGCTGTGGCAATGTGGAAATTTATTCCATGTCTTCAGAGCCAAATGGTAATGTTCCTAAATTATTTGCTGCTTTGCATTATTCAGAACATGGATCTTTTCCTCCAGGAGCTGGGCAACGTCTAAAGAAAGAGAGTACTTAGTGTGGAGTTAGGAGAACTGATGTTCTGGTCTTGTCTATAAAACCTATAAAATGAGGGGGTTGGCTACACTGTGATCTCTGAAGTTCTTCCCAGCTCTATGGTTAAACTGTAAGTGTTATGATTATCTTTGCCTTCCAGCTTCACCTAGCTTATTTCAGCTCTGGAAGTGTGCTTGGCTTCCTCCTTCAGCAGGGCATTTGTACATGCTGCTCCTTTTGCCTGGAAGCACTCAACTCCTACACACGCTTCAGTTCTCAGCCCAAGCCTCTCTTCCTCAGGGACACCCTCCCTGCCATCCTAACACCCCGTCTGAGCTGCCTTACTTTATTAGATGCTAGCATGGAATATTATTCCTTGTTGTCAGAGCACCAATCTCTATGTAACCCTGTCCTCGTTTGGTGTCTTGTTTGCTCACCGTGTATGCTGAATGTGTATCAGAGTACCTGACACTCAGTAAGTAATCATTAAATATCTATGGAATGAATGATAACGAATGATGAGAACAACAAAGGTAAACATTTATGAAGCTCTTACCATGTTCCAGGCACTGTGCTGAGCCCGCCTGCATCCTCTCAACACCATGAGGACACTACCCTGTTTTACAGATGACAAAACTGTGGCATGGGGGGTTTCATTACCATCCAGCATCTTTGCTGGTAAATGGAGGAGCCATGATTTAAACCTAGATTGTTCTACCTTCAGAGACCATTTTAGAAGTTTTGTTTGCCATCTTTTAAGTTTCTTGAAAGGAGAAGAAACTAAGATCTTTGTGTTCGTGTGTGTGTGTGTGTTTCTGTGTGTGTGTGTGTGTGTGTGTGTGTGTGTGTGTGTGTGTGTGTGCTATAGAAGGAATGGGCATAGACACAAAGTTAGAGATGATTCTAAAAGCAGGACCAATCATAAAGCATTGCCCGTGCTTTAAAAAAAATTTTTTTTTTTTGGAGGAATACCTCTGGACGAGCGCTTACCTGTTCCCGTGCACGTGGGATGCGCAGAAGGCAAAGCTGTAGTGGAGCAGGGTGGGGTCAATCATGGCGCCATTTTCTGCCCGTTCAAGCAAATCTCTGAGGTAGCAGAGATGTCGGTGACACCCTCGGACTCCGTTTCGGGCGCAATACTCGTCTAGGACAAACACCTGGCCAGGACTGAACCAGCCCTGTTTGGGGAATAAAGGAGAGACTTTCTTTTAAATACAGGTTTTTATTGTTGGGGGTGGTGTTTTGTTTTGTTTTGAGAGCTGCTACAGTTGGGGGTGACTGGAGAAGGGGGTTCAAAGATTGCGAGACCAAACACCTTTTGATTTCTTCTAAGTGCCAGCCACTGTGCTAACCCCCGTATGTGTGCTGGCTGCTTTAACCCTTGTACCAGCCCTGTGAGATAGGTCCTGTTATCCCTGTTGGATGGGTGGGACAATCGAATTGAGGGAGGATGTGGAATTTCCCTGGGATCCCAGAACTAGTACATGCTGGAGTCTGGATTAGCAGACAGCATGATTCCAGAAACAGAATCTCACCTGCTGCCCTAACACTGAACCATACACCTTCCAAGAGCATTGGAGGGGGGACAGGGTGAAATCTTGGTTACTGATAAGACAAAGCAATAACATGAGGTCTTAAATTAGTATTGTGCTTTACACGAAGACCTTTCACTTGAGCCCCATAGCAATCTTGTGAGGTGGGCAGGGTAGGTTTATCTCCATCTCATAGAAAAGGAAACAGAAATCTGGGCTGCTGAGTAACTCACAAATAATACGAAAGAGAAGCAGTGCTGGCTTACTCAAAGTCTTCTGTTTTTCCTACTCTGAAGCACTAAGAAATATTAGCATTGGTCTACATACATGCCAGGACTTCATAAATTCTTTCACTTTGAAAGAAAATCTTTTTTAAATTTTAAAATCAGGATAATGACACAACCTTGCAAAGAGAGCAAAGTGACTACGTTCTCAGGTTGTGAATCAGACGTGATTCAATTAAACTCAGAGGTGCTTCTGATGCCCTGGCTCAGCATTTTGTTTCATTTTTCCCCCCTGGCCATTATTTGTTTTCTTATTATTTATTTGCTTGCTGTATGACCAGATGAAACTCTGCTATAAAAGAGAACCTGGATGGGATCTCTGATTCAGAGCAGATTGGGAAGCATGATGGCATAGAAATCTTTGCCTCCATGATGCACTTAAAAAAAAATAGATGCTCAAAAAGGCTGAGGGGTTTGCCACTCAAGGTCACCCATCAGCCAAGCCAGAAATCAAATTGCTTCTTCCGGTTTTGGTACCTTTCTGAAGCAAAAAGATACAGGTTTCCCTCACTATCCGAAAATGGAGAGTTCCTATAAAACATTTCATAAGCCAAAATGGTGTAAAGTGAAGAAGCAATCACCATTTCGTACAAGTGAAAATCCTCTTTGGATCTCTTTTGGTTATTGAAAACAAGTACTAATATAGGTCTTTTCATAAAAGCGAAGTGGCATAGAGTAAACTTTTGGGTAGTGGTGGGGGTGGGGGGGTCAACCTGTAAACCAATTGAGGTTGGTACTTTGTAAGCTGGGAATTTAAAATTGTTTTAAATATAAATTTCGTTTTACTTTGAGGGTCCTCTCTGAGTCTTGCAAATATCACTCCGTCTTGGGAGAGAAAAGGCAAAAGGAGAAAGTGATGGCGGGTGTGTGGGGAGGGGAGGGCAGGTACAGGCCATAGAGGTGCAAAGAGAGAGGCCTCCGCAGTACTCTGATCTTGTATTAGTGATCTGGGGACTCTTCAATTGACAACATGCAGCTCAGCAATGCATCCAACGAAAGACGGCATCTTTCCTATTTCAAATTATAAGTTACTGCAGAGGGCGGGAGAGTAGTCGAGGCAGTGGGCTGCCCCTATAGGCAACTTCTTTGCCACTCCATCTGCTACCCCAAATGCTAAATCTTAGAAACAACACTGCTGTGAAAGATTAAAATATATTTTCTACGACTCAGATGACACCAAGTCTTTTGTAGATGCCAAAATAGCTGCTTTGAAAAGAGTTGAAGAAATATCAATTAGGAACTCAGTCGAAGACACAGAAAAATTTATGTATCCCTGCTGGTCGGTCTCCAAAACTAACTGAAAAAAAAAAGATTGTAATAATGAGAAAATGAAATATATAGAGGCAGAAGATAAGGTCCTTTTAATTGCTGTTATTTTCTGAAATTTTGGGATAATGATTAATAGATACAGGTATACAAATGCAGAAGGAAACTATTTTATGGTATTTGTAATTAATTTTGGATTTTGGAGCGTATTTTTAAGCCTATACATGATTAATAGGAAGCAAGCTTCAACATTTCACTTCTGGTTTAATTTTTTAGAGGGCATTTGCTAACTCTCTTTAGTGACTGAATCTCTTAGCGAAAAAGAATATTGTTTTTAAAATGATGTGAAAAAAGTCTTGAAAATAATCCTTTAAAAAATTCCTCAAGAGAATAGGAATTAAGCTCAGCAGCATATTCTTACAACTTTCATGAATGCAATTTATAATTACATGAATAATCACATAATCATAAGAAACACATTTGAGAAAAATTGCCTTGCAATGCAAGGTAAGCTTTTTTTTTTTTTTTTTTAAATCAAAGTGAAGTGTTCCTTTCCAATTTGGCAAAGTTCAGATTCTTCTGATGAAGTGATTCTAAACCCGAGATCATCAATGAATCTTTTATGAGACGCAGATTAATAAATTATTCCGTATAATCCCGCTTCTACTTTTAAGACTATTTTTTTCCTACTATTTTTAATAGTTTGGCTTCTGGTTACAGGAAAAAAAAACCCAGAATTTAAAATAAAAAGTAGTAAGAATAGATGTAGGAAATAGCCATGTCATTTAGAAAGAAGACAGATTTTCATTATATTTACATTAATGTCAATAATATGTTAACCTTATTAAATCATATAATATTGGCAAAATACACATATATTAACCTTAGTGTTTAGAGTCAGGGCTGAGACTTTTCCTCTGTGTAAAGTCATTTCATTATTTCCCTTCACCTTCCCCATCTATAAAGTGGGATTAATATAATTTACCTTTAAGAAATGAAATAACAATTTACGGTTTGGAGAAGGAAATAAACGGGGTCTTTTTAGGCTTCTGAATTTGCTAGTATAAAGCCCAAAATGTATCTTCAGGAATCCAATAAAGACAGAATTTTTAAAAAGACATAATAGTTGTCCCTTGAATTTAAATGATTTAAATCTAGGCTTAGAACAGGATTTCAAGAAATGTTGATGCTCTTACTGGACAGCTGGACTTCCAAATGTCTAAAGCACCATAAAAAATTCCCCCGAAGGGTGAAAGATGCTTTGAATACTACCAAAAAACTAGAAGCCATCCAAACAAACACACACACAAACAAACAAACCCAAACCAGTTCAGCTTATGAAAAGCGAGGTGAAGTTTATTTACAAATCATTTTAATTTTTGAAAAATAAACAAAAAGAACACATTCATTTCTGAGACAGAAGCACAGGGTCTTATCATCTGAGGAGGGGAGGGAGGGGGGATCTTAAAGTCTAAGAAACCGAGGCAATTTTTACAAGTTCTCCACAAGCAGGTGCCAAACTCGATTACCCTCTTGGGAATATTTCTCAAGTAGCAGCTGAAAAGGGGGAAGCTTAGCTAGGGAGGCTGGGGAATTGGATCCGTCTCTACTGATAACTTCCTCCCGCTCTGTCTTCTTTCTTTGGTAAGTAAAACTATCTCCACCCAGGAAATCAAGAACACATTTATAATTGTTAAAGGGGCTCTGTAACAGAGAAAAAGAGCTTCTGATAGAAGGGTAGAGAACTATTTTATTAAATAAAAACGTTATCAGGTTTAAATTGCTGTAGACCAAAGAATATACTTGCCAGGCAAGAATAGGAATCATTAAGTCTGTGATCCAAAGTAAGGCGTTGCACCATCTCAAAGAGGGAAGCGTGGTCAAAGTTACAGGGGTTGGAAGAGATAAATTCATCCATGCCATGTTTTTGAGCTCTATCTGCGTCTGTTCATTTATACATGTAGAGAGAGACACAATTTAGAGAAACACATCACATTTTCTTTAACATTTCAAATACACAGGAATTCACTAGGCATTATGAACGCTAGCTGTTCCCTTGTTGCCTCCCACCAACATCCGCAAGATACTCTTTTTACCTCCCATTGTCAACTTGCATCACTCACTGGTGAGTTTATTGCATTTAGGCAAAAATATATTGGCATCAACATGTTTATCAAATGATCACAACTCCAGTGCATTTATGTTGTTCTTTAAAAACTAAGCACACGACCGTAACTTCGCCTGCATTTCACCAAACACTGAAAGCAGATCGGATCTTTGCTTATAAAAGCCTATTTAGCATTTTTTTAAAGTTTTTTAATAGATTCTGCCATTCCAGTGGTTATGTCTAGAGCAATTTCTCTACAATTATTGGGATTAGCTGGAAAAAGGGGTATGCTGATTTTCAGCAAAGTGACAATATTTGTATCCTCCCCTTCCCCAACCCATTGCCAATTTGGTTTCACAAAAGATTTGGGTCCCCACCCTCCAAAATTAAAAAAAAATAATAATAACAAAAGATTTTCTTTGAAACCTGGAGAATAAGTTAAATGGGAATTTAGGTTGTGATAGCCAAGGTCATTGCCTTATAGTGTGCTTACAGTTAGTGAAGCTTATGAAAGAGACAAACAGATTTACTCAGCAAGGGCTATGATCTGCCATTTATTGTGAATTAATAGTCTCAATGTATTCACACTTTTTCTTACAGGGTGAAGGCTGCAAGCAAAACCTCCTAAGGGCTAACTAATTAATCTCAATATGTGTAAGTACAATACTCTATACTCAGTAGGCAAAATAACTCAGAATTCAACTCAAGGGAGATCAAGTAAATCCTGAAGAGGTAGGAATGAAGATCCTATGCATTAAAGGAATCAGCTCACTCCACCTCATATTTACTCACTCTCCTGATACGCAGACTGCAAAGAAAAAGAGTCTTATATCAAATTAAGCCAGAGTTTATTCACCCCCTTGCATGCAGTATTCTACCGGAATACAGGGACCTTCCAGGGACCAGCGATGCAGTCTGGACAGGAGGAAAATCAATTTCTGACTTGAGAGGGTGTTTGGATATATTTTCATACATGGCCTTCATCCCAGGCAGTTTTTTTTCCTCCCCTTCC
This sequence comes from Ailuropoda melanoleuca, assembly GCF_002007445.2. Classification (NCBI taxonomy): domain Eukaryota; kingdom Metazoa; phylum Chordata; class Mammalia; order Carnivora; family Ursidae; genus Ailuropoda; species Ailuropoda melanoleuca. Next base: position 29,345,192 of record NC_048221.1, read on the forward strand.
ATGCTTGGGGTATGACTGAAATTTGAGTTTTGGTAGCAGGGTGACATTAAGAAGATGATTTCTTATCACATTATTGGTTCTGTGTATCCTTCAGACCTAAATCCATGGTATGTCAGATTTTTGCCTTCTTACTGTTTGACTTTTTAAATCTCTAGTGATTTTCCATAGAAGCAGCAAGTGGTCAGTGTCTGAACAGGATGTGTTGTTTATGCCCTAGACACACAGAAGCAGCGGTTTTCAGAAGACAAGTTGAAGAATGTGTATTTTAATACCCAATTAGCTCCATTAGGATGATGCAACACAAGCTTTTGGAAGGGATATCACATGTACGGGAATTACACTAGAAAGAATTCTCTTTGCTCTGTTAACTGCCTCGGATTTGTCTTCAAGAAAGTGCTTTCAGTTTCAGGTTAGGTGCTTTATCTATGAGAATTTCTTTTGTTGGCTGTTTGGGCTCCAAGCTGTATTTCTCCTTTGACTCAGGATGGTTAGGGAGAAGTGGCCAGGAAGGTGATGCTGGGGAGGAAGCCAGCTGCTTCCAGAGCGTCTGTGTGAGACTCCTCTGGCCCAAGGCAAACATCTTAAACCGGCTCCAGCTTCAGCTCTGTGCCCCGGGAGGGCACTCCTGCAGTCCAAGGGGCACTCTCCAAACCTGAGGGACAGATTATGCCCTCCCACTGTCCTCCGGTCAGTCCCAGGTCCGTTTAGTTTAGGAAAAATAACAGTGGGGTACACAAACTGCTCATCCTATTTCATCCTCATGAAAAGCCTCACCCACCTCGTGCCTCCCAATTTTAACAGATAGATGAGGCATTTTGGCTAGCACCAGCTTCTTGCTCTCGAATTTCTCAGAAGAGGCTTGCAAGCTGACAAATCGGCCCAGGCCTTACTTTGCCAGTTTGGCTCGCTATTTTATTGCTCTTCAATTACGATGGTGCAACCGGTCATTTAGCTCAAAGAGAAGGGGGCTCTTTCGTAGCTGTTAAAAATATGACACATGTTTCAAGTCTCTTTTTCGTTATTTATTGAACCTCTTAAAAAGTTTGCGGTGAACTATTTCGCCTTGCTGCCTGCCCACTCAGGAAACGGATCTGAAAAGACAACTTGGCTCCTCTGCAGGGACCTGGATACGGACCCACTCCCCGCCTCCCCGATGCATTACAATACAGCTTCACCGGGCTAATTCCTGGCTGAGAGTCGATCTAAAGAACAATTTCGCTTTTACTTACGTTTTAAAGCAGGCTTACAGAAAAACATGCTTAAAATCAGCCTGCTTTCCTTTTCAGAAAGCAGCCCTGTCAACATAAAAATTCCTTTTTCCTTCTTCCTTTCTTCCCTCCCTCTCTCTCGGTCCACATGTAGATGAGCCTGGGACTGCTTTAGGAGATCTGGACTCTAGTTTGAGCTCTATTTTTAAATAAGCTGTGGGATGGCGGTTTGTTGCTCTGAGACTCAGTTTCCTTGGGTGTAAAATGAGCCAAATTCCACTTCCCTTGGTGAGGTCATTGTCATTTTACCACCCTTAACATCCCTTGCACAACTTCCACATGTGTAAGATGGAGCTGAATGCAATGGGAATTTCCAGCAGGTGAAACGAGCAGCCCCTGCATTTTGCTTACACAAAACCATCATTTACTCAGATTTAGGATCATTATTTTAATGGTTCCAACAACTCAAGAGTGCTTAAAAGGGTGGTTGGCTCCCACGAAATCTTTGAGAGTTTCACTGAGCTTATTATATTCAGAAAAAGAAAGAGGAACGGGGGGGGGCAGGGATGCTATTTTAAGGTGTCAGAGGAAGGGATCTGATTTTTAAGCTCCATCCCAGCAGGGATTTTGGTACTTTTGCTCTCTGCTGTGTTTCCAGCACCTAGAATGGTATACCTCAGTACCTGGTACGTAGCAGGCACCCGAGATTTATGTGTTAAAATAATGAATTTATTTCATCAAAATAAATAAATTCACTACTTCAACAAATATTTTCTATTTCTTGATTTTATGAAATTTTGATAGACTAAATTCAACGGGAACTGTGTATTTGAGCTAAGATAGCAGGTGGTTAAGTGGGTGGGCTTAGGGGGTCACACAGACTGAATTTGAGGCCAGCCCTATCATTACTAGGCAGGTGATGTGAGGCAGGTTTATTAGGGTTTCTGAGTGTCCTCCTCCTGTGTAAGCTGAGAGTAGTGTTTAAATCTACCCTTGGAAGGCTGCTGAAAGGTTCTGCTGAGAAGGACCTGTCAAGCACCTGGACACCTAGCACATAGTAAGTACTTGCTCAATAAACCTTAGCTGTGAGCGAGTGGGCAGGTTTCTTAGTGCTCCTGAAGCCAGTTTGTTTAATGTTTTCAGCGAGCCAAGGATGTCTCTGCATTTATAGCTAATGTTAGTTACAGGTTGCTTCTTAAACCATATTGCTTCTAGGAAGCTGGGAGCCTTCCCAGTCTCTCTGCTTTGTGCTTCTCCTCTGCCCCTGTACCACTAATTCCCACGTCCTGTCTCTCTGTTTTTGCTGGTTTATGTTCCAATTTCTCGGTGGTCAGAACACCCACACACAGTTGAATCCCTTGATAGTTAAAATGTTCCTTGAGGGCAACTTTCTGATCTGTTCTTTCCCCTGCCAGCTCCCAGAGGAGCCAGGTCCTGAGGAGGTGTTTACTAACGGACTTTTTCTGACACTTCCATCCCAGGAAACTTCCCATTGACTTTATTAAGGAGTCACACACATGGGGATTCAGATGGCATCTTGCAAATCCAAAAGTGGGAACATGTGCTCTTCAGGGAAAAAAAAATCTTATAGAAGGAAACAGAATTCTAGGTGCAGGTGTCTTTGGATACCATTCAGATTGTCTGCCTGTGTCTCCATACATGTCTAGGACCATATGCATTACATATGTTGTCTATTTTAAAATCAAACACTGCAGTGGTCCAGCTGTTCCAAATTCTGTTTCAAAGAACTTGTGGGTGCTTCCCAAGCACCACCATATAGTCATTCTTGCGCGGCCCCAGTCTGTTCCTCTACAGTGTGGAACATTACAAAATAGATGCTCCTTGCGACTCCATTTCCCCCCCGTACAAACAACTGGAACTGGTTGATGAAAGAAAAAGAAAACTCCAATGCTGACGTTAGCAAGGGGAAAACAGCCCAAAGCAAAATATGAGAAAGTTACTTCCTGAATTCAGGACACCTTGAGATTGCTTCCTGTGCCAGTGTTTGGCTTGTGTCAGGAGAATGAAAATGAATTTGAACACCAGGGTGAGCAAAACAGAATTAGGAAGGTATCGTGGCTGCTGAAATCTCCTGTGATGTTCGGATTATCTCTGGCTTTGGGAAATGTACACCAATGCTCTTTTTCACTAATACGTCGTCATCGTCGTCGTCTTCTTTTTAAAGAAATCAAGGATTGAGTGCATTTTAAGAACGAATTCAATCTTAACCTTTTCCAGACCTGGCTGAATAGTTCCTAAGCCTTCCTTAGTCTGCAAGGCTCCAAATGTCCTAAAAATTGGCTGTGTAATTTTATAGGCTCTGCAGGTAGGGCATAATTCAACACATCTTCCAAACAATGCTACTTGTTTTACTTCTGGACTTAATTGCATAATGACTATGAAGTCCTGTATAGCATGGGCATAGACAGGACTTCAGACTCACCTTGGATGAATAAAGTTGATATAGTACCTAAACCACATTAAGAAACTTAAAGTCTTACTAATGGTATCCATGACACAGAAGCAGGCTGATGGACACAAAGACTTATGGAAGGCAGGTACACTTTTGAGTGGAAACTCATCAACACTTTACCCCAAATTTACTCAGAAACAATTTTGGTTTAGCATTTAAGGAATGTTGGGGAAATACTGATTTCTAAAGTGACATGATTATGTGGATTTTATACTCCCATTTCATCTACTTCATTAAAATTCAAGTGATGTCACTAATTGATGGCCCTACTAGTTATGTTGTTCTTTAATTGATCATGATGTCTGGGTTTATTTCATGTGCGATATTAGTTTCCTTTTTCTTCCTTATAATGGGAAACATACAATTTTTTTCATGATCTCTTGTCTTAATAACAAGCATATTTATGTGATCTTGTTTAAGATATGAACTGTTTTAGATAAGTTTGCAATAAGGTCTACCAGACAAATGGAATTTTCCTGGTGGGACTAATACAGCTTTCAAATTTTCATTTTATTGAGATTTTCGTATTATTCTAACAGCTGAGGGAATGAGGACAAAAGGTCAAATCTCTTTTTATTTTTTAATATTACATTTTAGAACTTTTCATAGGCTAGGAAAAAAGAAATTCTGCTGTTGAAAATAATTATGATCCTACCATTAATAAATTGTCTGAGAGGCTCCTTTCTCTAATGAATCCCTTTTATAATAAGCTAGAGGTGCCACTTTATCACTGAAACGTGGAGCACAGTTATGGCTATTGTTACTCCTGATGGATGCTAGAGGCAAGAGAATAGCTAATGTGACTCTAAAGTCATTGTGAACCCAAACTGCAAATTAAAAGGTGACTTTGTATCTTTCTTATATGTAAAATGTGTGCTTGTCATATCTGCTTGACAGTGCAAGAGTGAATGTATGGTTTGGACAATAACGAGCAATGACAGTAGTCAACCTCATCAGAAGACATGAAATAAAGAAATGACAATGATTGATGGCAGCTGGCTGTTTACAGATTTTTCTAGAAGAGTTTTTCTTGGCATGATCAAGTAACCAGGGGATGTTGTTCTCTGCCTGAGCTCTGCATAGCAAGCAGAAGATTGGTCCTCCCACGCCTGCTGCCCTTGAGAAACAACTGAATTCCTACATGGTCCCCTTGACTCAGTCAAGCTAACTTGCATGGCCAAGAGAGAAGGGCCACGTTGCGTTTTGTAAAAATCTTGAATTTAAAATTACTATGGCAGTACACCCAAGGGTATAAACATGTGATGTTTATTTCAAGTTAATTGTTATAATTCTTTGTAAGACAGTTACTTTGAGTAAAATTCATAACAGAGATTTTGTCAATGATCTCAAAGTGAATAAGGAAATGATCTGTAATTTTCCCTGCTGTATTTATTACATTTTCTTTCTTTCTTTTTTTTTTTTTTACGATTTTATCTATTTATTTGACAGAGATGGAGACAGCCAGCTAGAGAGGGAACAAAAGCAGGGGGAGTGGGAGAGGAAGAAGCAGGCTCATAGCAGAGGAGCCTGACGTGGGGCTTGATCCCAGGACTCCGGGATCACGCCCTGAGCCGAAGGCAGACGCTTAACCGCTGTGCCACCCAGGCGCCCCTGTATTTATTACATTTTCAATTAATTTACAGACTACTCCATGATGTCTTTACGTTCCCTGTGGCATGAGCAAAAATAACCTTTTTGTAGTTGGCTAATTAATAATTTATCTTACTGTAGATCACTATATGACATGGGTGTGTCAGCTGATGAGTGAATAATACATTTAAAATGTGCCTGAAGTAGTTCCCACAGAAATGAGCCTTCATTTAACATGGACTGTGTAGATCATATCATGGCGTTTGGAAAATTTTTGACCTGATTTTGGGAGTCTATTTCTTTTTTAAAAAGTCATTTACTTTTTCAATGAGAAGGAAAATGATTTACAGTGTGGTTTGGGGTCATGCAAATTAATTTGATATTGAGTTAATTCTTTGATATTGCATTCCTGCAACGTAGCAACTGCAAGTTGACAATACAAGAAGATACAGCAAAACTTTCATGAGATAAAACTATAGAAAGGAATAAAGGCAAATGACTATTTGGAAATCTACTAGGATAGCAATGCGTTGTTGTGCAAATATATGTAAATTCGATCAGAACAGATTTCATTCAGTCATCTATTCACCCATCCTGTCTTTCATTCTTAAAAAAAAAAAAAGTATAGCAAAATCCTAAATTCCCGCTATATTCACATTCTATGGTAAGCTTTTAAGATGCCTCATCAGACATTCAAAGTAAAGTTAAATTAAGTATCTGCTTGGAGTGGTGAAAAAAATCTGTCTGCTAGCCAGGGTTACATTTATGCAAAACAAAAGAAAAAAGAAAGAAAGGGGTAAAGAAAGCAAATTAAAGAAACAGAAAGAATTAGAAGAAAGTACTATTATCAAATGGGCAGAAGGAATGATATGACCTACAGTTTCTAAATCAGCATTCAGAATACTCAAGTACATATTTGCCTGCTCTCTTGACTGGTTTTTCTATTTCCTTCTAAGGTCAAGTCTTCCCTCAACACGTTGGGTGGACAGCTTTTCCCTATATGAATAAAGGAATTGTAGATTCTCTTTCATTAGTAACTCAAATAGAGAAGAAAAGTTTTTTCTAAGTTTTAAAGTTTCTTTTTTCTCTTACGGGTGTATTTTAGAAAAATTAATACCAATACAAATGATGTCGAGAAAGCTATTGTTATCTTTGTCGTTGGGGGAGTAGCAGGGAGGCATTCAAGACCAGAGGTCCAAACCCTCCACGGTATTTTGAGATTGTGACTTTGAAGCTTCTGTGAAAAAGCTACATGGACACAAATCATGTCCTTAATTTCCTGTTTTTGTGTTATTATAGCTCTCCTTTCAAAATTAATCCTCTATTGGGTCTTACTTAGAGCACACCCTCAAGTCAGGTAGAACAAAGTCTTTAGTGTTCAAATAGTGCCTTTATTTTATTCATAGTATTCTGCAGTTTCTTGAAATCTTATTCAGTTAAGATCTTTGGGTGTCCCACCCCACCTTTCTATTTGTTAGGGTATCCATGGTTACCACCCCACAGGTACAGCTGACGGGTCTCATCTTTGGAATGGGAGAGGAAAAACAACAACACATTATCGGAGTGCAAAATGATCTGTTTTCAGGCATTAAGCAGTCAGGTAGCTGTGAATTCCATGAAACAAAGGCATCATTTGCCATTTTGTTGTGATACTAATTAATATTCTTGGAATGAAAAAAAAATAGGAGACGTTAATGGTTGGCTTTACTCAGACGATCATTTGATGCCAATATGAAAGCCAAGGAGAGGAGGCAATTATGCACACATCACATGCATCCTAGTTTCAGTATGGAAGCTTACATTTCAAACCTAAGGTCAGGAAAATAACATGAAACGTTTTACTACAAAATCTAGACATGAGGGAGATTTAAGAGGAGAGGGAGGAAGCACATTGCAGGTGTCAGATAATCTAGTCTGATTATCTGAGCTGTGCTAGCTATAGGGGAACACTTACCCTTCAGTCCAGCTAGAAGTTAGCAGGGTAAGAAGGAACAAACCAGAATAACATAAAGACTAGCAACAAGGCTCAGGAAAGCAGACAGGAGTTCTAACCTAGCAGCTAAAGTTCTTGGGTTTGAGCAAAGATTGAACAAGAAAACTTAAATGAAACAAAATAAAACAAAAACCAAAATCAACCCCCCCTCCCAAACCACCAGTAACCAAGACCCCACTAACTGTTGAAGACTGTTTGGGTGGTAGCAAAAATAGAACAATTCTCAAAAACATCCGACTTTGGGGATGTATGATGTGATTAACAGTTATTAGTTGAGAAACAGACAGTAAAATGAGACTCATCGCAAGTGATATTATCAAGTAATCATTGACCAAAGAGCAAAGCTTAAAATACCCCTTCCCCCCACTCTGAATGAGAAGGGAGGTACTGGTTTTTACTGTTCCTCTGACACAGACTGGACAGGAATCGCGTGTCTCCACGAGAGGCCACTTGGCATAGTAAATTGTGGCAACACTCAACAACAGATTTGAACATAGTTTCCAAGGTGAGCAACACTGGCCTTAAAAATTGGAAAACTGCAAGTATTTGTTTAAAAACGTTGTACAGCTAGCCACTGACTTAATTTTTTTCAAGTTTCAACCAAAATAAAAGGGGGAAATTAAATCAACAACAACACACACCAAAAAAACCACAAAAGAACAAAAGAGTTTTAAAGTTTGGTGGAACCCTCCCCAAATCATTGTAGAGTCACATACAAACTAATGAATAGCAGGATCTATTTTTTTCTGTTTTTACAATTCCATATAAATACTCCACTCCACTCTTTCTTAGACGTGTCTTTTCATTTTGAAATTGCAAAAAAGAAAAACTGCACCCAGAAGTCTGTCAAACTGAATTTAGAAATACCCAAATAAACTCATAATTACTCCCGAGCTTCCCAAACTGTAAAATGTTCCATTCTCAAGTTTCCCCTTGAGCAGACAGCGACATGACAAGACTGGAGTGTTTATTTTCCTCTACCCGAAAAACCTCTCCCATTTTTCTGTAGCTTCCCTTTGCCAACTAAGACTAGGAAAGTGATTACAAAAGTTAACTCACTGAAACATTGTTCTTAAAAATCATTCACTAGCAAGAATGGCAAAGACTTCAAACAAATACTCGAAACCAGGATTTGATGAAATGTGTACAAGACTAGGTATTTAACAATGACCCTTACCTTTTGGAAATCAAGGAAACCTTTTTAAAATGCAATACTTGATTGTGTTTACTCTTTGTGTTACAGAACCCGTGACCGAATAGTTTATGATGTAGACTGAGAACCAACTATCAGTGAAGGATCAAAGTTTGCTGTTTATTACTATGTTGTGATTGTTTTCCATTTTTCTAGAACCTTGCTTTGCCGTGCCAGGTAACCAACTTGTCCCAGTTTGCCCAGGACCAAGGAATTTCTGGAGACAGAACTTTCAGTGCTGAAACCAGGGAAGTCACGGGCAAACCTGGATAAGGTGGTAACTCTCAGTATGAATCAATCGTGTGAGTCTGACTGCTACCCACAAATGAGGCCTGATCTGTTTAATAGGGATGGTTTGAATTTAACAAATTAAATGCAGCTGTAAAGTAACTGTGACATAACCACCATTCTGTAGCAGATTCCACTAAAAATTAGGATATACTCTCAACCCCCCAGACAGTTTTTGGTTGTTATGCTTCACTAACTCAGTGACCCCACAGAATGCAGAGCTCCTTGTTCCTTTTTTGATCTTTACCACTGGTTTTATATACACCTAACTCCGAGTGATCAGGTGCAGAAGGCTGGGTTGGTTAAAATTCTGACTGGATTCCTCTGCTAAATTATGGGAACAGAAGGCTCATTTGCTGGTACTCTGGTTGCAGTTTTTAGTAAGTGCCTAAACTAGCAATAGACAGAATCTGGAGAGGTACTGAGCCTCTGTTTCAGGAGTAGTAAAGTAACTATGGGATTACTGGGTTCAAAATTTTTAGACTGAAGCTCCGGGTAAGAACTGTCATTTATTACAGGGTTAATGGTGTACAGTTGTGCAGATCAGGCACTGTACAACTCAGTAGGCACCATTCACATTTTTGCGTGAAAAGTGACTAATGAAGTGCACAGTCTGCATGGATGAAAGTGGTAGCTTTTTGCTTGTAGAACCCGGTAGGTGTGGTAGGGCCTCACACTCTTTGGAGAACCCTTGTTCCTGAGCAGTGATTCAGAAGACAAGAGAGAAGGTGGTTTGACTACCAGGTACTGACAAATTTCAGAGGCATGAATTATCTCACTTTCTCACTCATCCCTCAGTCTACCTCCCAGGCTCTCTAGGGATGATAGTACCCATCCCCCAAATTCTAACCCTTAGAATTTTGCTTTGGATGCCCCATTTAATACAAGTTCCCTGTGTCAACTAGGGTGGCAAAATACATCAAGCTGATGTGCACTCAATTAAATCTTCCTGCTGATGCCTAGTGTTCAGCATTCTAATTTCATTGCTGAATGAATCCTATCCACAGAGAGAAATCTGATCAAGAGCCCCTGTGTATTTCCATAAGGAGACCCCGTCCCCTCCTTACAATCTCCTTCAATGGTCTTCTTCTTCTTTTTTTTTTTAATTAAGTGCTTGGTTTCCATTTATTTTTACTCCTGAATTTCTTCCTCTTTCCTATGCCAGTGAGGAAGAAGATAGGCTAATCACAAATGAAGCAGTCATTTCTTGATCTGGGCAGATGATAGAACAGAAACACTGAAGGTAAGGTGGAATGACTTCAGAAGAAATTGAGATTCTTTGGAAATAAAATCAGTATTTTCCAAATACCACCTGAGATGCATATTCTATGAGGTTGATTTGGATGGTGATTATAATTCGGAATTTCCCCCCCTTATGTACAGATAATTTCATTTCAGAGGAATAGAATAGGATGTGTTGTTTCTAAATTTATTAAAATGGAGCCTCTCAGGCAAGGTGAAAGGATGGATTCCATCGCAGAGTGATTTTTAAAACAAATAAATATTGGGGTATGCTCTGTCTCAACTCATGACTAAACCAACAGAAAGAGATGTTGCCTTCTCTCTTTATTGCTTTCAAGTAAACCTAAGGGTCCCAAATGTTAGAGAAAGCAAGAAGAGCGTGGGGAAGTTGGTGGTGGTTATGGTCAGGAGGGCTGTCCCTTATCCCAAAGTCCTTCCTCAAGCTCCTCCTCCTTCTTTCAGGGTTTTCTGCATGGAAACCCATGGTGATTGTGTGATTAGCCACGAGGAATGTACCTTCCTTTAAGAAACCATCAGTATTGGACAAGAATTTCTCGGAGCACCTGATGGAGAATATTTCTGATAGAGAGTATTTCTCCTCCGAAAAGAACTGTTTTTTCATAAGCAAGGGAGTTACAAGGTTTAAGAACATAGTCTTGTTAGAAATGGACATAGTGGTGGAATCCACTGGGGAGAGAATTCACCTCTATTTAGTTGTGTTGCTGCAAAATCATTTGAATCATATGCACATTTTGCTTACGAGTAACAGGGAGAGACCATGAAGAAGCACTGAGATAAAGGTCAAGTTTCTGCTGTGGGCTTTGCACTTGCTTCCCCATCTAGTATAGTTCTCTTTTCTGAAGTACATGTGGAGCTGACTTCCTATCATTTGGGCTTAAGTTCAGATCATCTCTCTCCACCCAGTCACCACTGCATTACATTCTTCATAGTTTCTGATGTTTACAACTATCTTATTTGCTTTTTGATTTGTGTACTGGCTAGACTCCCCCATGGGGATGGAGGTATCCTGAGCATGGGGACCTCATCTGTCTTCCTCATCTGTATGTCTCATCACCTGGACAGTTGTCTCCGTGAACCAGACTGAGGGGGGGCTCAGGCTCAAGTAAGGAATCATCATGACGATTGCTAAAAATGACTTACACCTGAGTGACCCCTAACCAACCTGATATTCAGGGTAAGAGAGAAGTCTCTACTTAGGGTTAATGTTTGTAACTAAAATGAATTACTTGGTGCTGTATGTTTCCAGTGTTTCCACTTCCTTTGCTTTAATAACCGCCTCCAAGCATATGATGGATTTCACCTTGCCTCGTGTATCAGAAGTGTTGGGAGGAAAACAAAAACAAAAACAAAAACTATCCCAGATAGCAAAAAGTCATGGCAAAGGGGCAAGAAATTAAAATGGATGTGGAGGTAATAGGAGAAGCAGCTGGAAAATGAACCTGTTTNTTTGGGCTTAAGTTCAGATCATCTCTCTCCACCCAGTCACCACTGCATTACATTCTTCATAGTTTCTGATGTTTACAACTATCTTATTTGCTTTTTGATTTGTGTACTGGCTAGACTCCCCCATGGGGATGGAGGTATCCTGAGCATGGGGACCTCATCTGTCTTCCTCATCTGTATGTCTCATCACCTGGACAGTTGTCTCCGTGAACCAGACTGAGGGGGGGCTCAGGCTCAAGTAAGGAATCATCATGACGATTGCTAAAAATGACTTACACCTGAGTGACCCCTAACCAACCTGATATTCAGGGTAAGAGAGAAGTCTCTACTTAGGGTTAATGTTTGTAACTAAAATGAATTACTTGGTGCTGTATGTTTCCAGTGTTTCCACTTCCTTTGCTTTAATAACCGCCTCCAAGCATATGATGGATTTCACCTTGCCTCGTGTATCAGAAGTGTTGGGAGGAAAACAAAAACAAAAACAAAAACTATCCCAGATAGCAAAAAGTCATGGCAAAGGGGCAAGAAATTAAAATGGATGTGGAGGTAATAGGAGAAGCAGCTGGAAAATGAACCTGTTTGTTTAAACCTTTAAACAAGGCTGTTTAAAGAGATGGTTTCATTTTTGGGTCCTGGTATGTTTGCTGAGAATGGGATTTTAGGTACCATTTGTTGTTGTTGTTTTTTGTTTTTTTCCACTGCATGTGATAATGTCATCATTTATTTTTAAACGGTTCTAAGTTGCAGATTTAAATTTACTTCAAATCAAGCCCTATTTTAAAATTACTTTTAATAGGAAGAAATGAGTCAAGGACATACATAACCTACTATATTTGAAGGACTCAAACAAATGCAAGTTTGGCTGTGAATTCCAAACTCTCAACAAAACAGAGATAAAAATCCGCCTAAAATATATTTTCCTCTGTTTAGTCCTTGGGGGGGAAATGTCAAGTATTGCACTTTAAAATTACTTTCATCTAACATTTTGGTCCCAACAACCCCCCAACTCGAATTCATCTTTTTTTTCCCCGCAAACATGTTTTATGAATCCTTAACACAAAAGCAACTACATTTTCTAATTCAACTTTGGAAAATTTACTTTCCTCTACAGAGCTATTTTTAACAAATGGCATATTTACTTACAAAATTGGGAGATGGGGGCGTCCAGCTGAGGCACGTTCCCTCCCTTAGCGTTGAGCTTCTGGACTTGGGTTGGGGGCACAGGCTTGTGTGACTGCCCAGTAGCCCGATACATGGCTTGGACCCACAAGATGCGATCTTGCTCGTCATCACTTGCAAATATCACGGTGTCTCCTTCTTTGACTGCATTGAAGAAGGCTCGGCCACCCTCTAAACCTGGAATACAAGGAAATAAACACTCCTAAGCTGAGCTGCCGTGTTCTCGGTGGAACCAAGGCCTGAGAAAGGCCATTTCTGCTGTTTTTCTTGGGCCAGAGAAGGGAGGAGCAATTTATCTGACTCTAGGATGGGAAGTCTGATACCCACTTGGCCACAGAGTGAAGCCATAATGTTAAACAGATATTCTGAGACTGGCTCTTGTCTTTTTCTTTGTCTGGCTGGTGACAGGAGTGTCAAGCAAGCTGCTACTGGTTGGGTAGATATCCGCCTATAAGTACACTACTATTTTTCTCATCTTTAAAAACAAACCAACCACTACCACCAACAACAAAAACATCTTTTGACCCCACGTGTCCCTTTAGCTATGGTTCTATTGTTG